>NC_074686.1:7702931-7729467 GCF_029448725.1 Salvelinus fontinalis
TGTCTACTGGCGCTCGACGTCACCGGTTTACTAACCACCGGTCCTGGCAACCCATCTATACGCACACCTGGCAACCACCATTATGCACACCTGGACCATATCACTACCCTGATTACTCCCCCTGTAACGGCGTTCCTCTCTCTCTTCATAAGAAGAGGAGGAGTAGTGATCGAGCCAAGGCGCAGCGGTTTGTGAAAACATGATGAGTTTTATTTATAAGACAAAACGAAACAAACTATACTTGAATAAACTAACAAAATAACAAAACGAAAATAGACAGACTAGTACGACGAACTGACATAACACACGCAGAATCGAACGAACAAGTACTTACTACAAAAACGCACGAACAAACCGAAACAATCCCGTATGGTGTAACATCGACACAGACACAGGAGACAATCACCCACAAACAAACAGTGAGAACACCCTACCTAAATATGACTCTTAATTAGAGGAGAACGCAAAACACCTGCCTCTAATTAAGAGCCATACCAGGCAACCAAAACCAACATAGAAACAGATAGCATAGACTGCCCACCCAAAACACATGCCCTGACCTAAACACATACAAAAAACAACATAAAACAGGTCAGGACCGTTACAGAACCCCCCCCTCAAGGTGCGAACGCCGGGCGCACCAGCACAAAGTCCAGGGGAGGGTCTGGGTGGGCAGTTGACCACGGTGGTGGCTCCGGCTCTGGACGCTGTCCCCACACCACCATAGTCACCCCCCGCTTCTGTCTACCCCTCCCAATGACCACCCTAAAACTCACATCCCCTAAATAAACGGCCAGCACCAGGAGAAGGGGCAGCACCGGGACAAGGGGCAGCACCGGGACAAGGGGCAGCACCGGGACAAGGGGCAGCACCGGGACAAGGGGCAGCACCGGGACAAGGGGCAGCACCGGGATAAGGGGCAGCACCGGGATAAGGGGCAGCACCGGGATAAAGACCAGCACCGGGATAAAGACCAGCACCGGGACAAGGGGCAGCACCGGGACAAGGGGCAGCACCGGGACAAGGGGCAGCACCGGGATAAGGGGCAACACCGGGACAAGGGGCAGCACCGGGATAAGGGGCAGGTCCCGGCTGATATACTCTGGCAGATCCTGGCTGAGGGACTCTGGCAGGTCTATGCAGGCTGACGGCTCTCGACGCTCATGGCAGGCTGACGGCTCTCGACGCTCATGGCAGGCTGACGGCTCTCGACGCTCATGGCAGGCTGACGGCTCTCGACGCTCATGGCTCTCTGACGGCTCTGGCTGCTCATGGCTCGCTGGCGGCTCTGGCAGATCCTGTCTGGTTGGCGGCTCTGGCAGATCCTGTCTGGTTGGCGGCTCTGGCAGATCCTGTCTGGCGGGCGGCTCTGGCAGATCCTGTCTGGCGGGCGGCTCTGGCAGATCCTGTCTGGCGGGCGGCTCTGGCAGATCCTGTCTGGCGGGCGGCTCTGGCAGATCCTGTCTGGCGGGCGGCTCTGGCAGATCCTGTCTGGCGGGCGGCTCTGGCAGATCCTGTCTGGCGGGCGGCTCTGGCAGATCCTCTCTGGCGGGCGGCTCTGGCAGATCCTCTCTGGCGGGCGGCTCTGGCAGATCCTGTCTGGCGGGCGGCTCTGGCAGATCCTGTCTGGCGGGCGGCTCTGGCAGATCCTGTCTGGCGGGCGGCTCTAGCGGCTCCTGTCTGACGGGCGGCTTTGCAGGCTCATGGCAGACGGGCGGCTTTGCAGGCTCATGGCAGACGGGCGGCTTTGCAGGCTCATGGCAGACGGGCGGCTCAGACGGCGCTGGGGAGACGGATGGCTCAGACGGCGCTGGGGAGACGGATGGCTCAGATGGCGCTGGGGAGACGGATGGCTCAGATGGCGCTGGGGAGACGGATGGCTCTGGCCGGATACGGCGCACTGTAGACCTGGTGCGTGGTGCCGGAACTGGAGGCACCGGGCTAAGGATAAGCACCTTCCTACTAGTGCGGGGAGCAGGGACAGGGCACACTGTATTCTCAAAGCCCACTCTATACCTGATGCGAGGTACCGGCACTGGTGACACCGGGCTGAGGACAAGCACATCAGGATTAGTAGGGGGAGAAGATACAGTGTGTACAGGGCTCTGGAGACGCACAGGAGGCTTTGTGCGTGGTGCCGGAACTGGAGGCACCGAACTGGATACACGCACTACAGAGAGAGTGCGTGGAGGAGGAACTGGGCTCAGGAGACGCACAGGTAGCCTAGTGCGTAGTGTAGGCACTGTAGGTACTAGGCTGGGGCGGGGAGGTGGCGTCGGAAATACCGGACCGTGGAGGCGTACTGGCACTCTTGAGCATTGAGCCTGCCCAACCTTACCTGGTTGAATGCTCCCGGTCGCCCGACCAGTGCGGGGAGGTGGAATAACCCGCACCGGCCTATGTAGGCGAACCGGGGAAACCATGCGTAAGGCCGGTGCCATGTATGCCGGCCCGAGGAGACGCACTGGAGACCAGACGCGTTGAGCCAGCCTCATGACACCTGGCTCAATACCCAATCTAGCCCTACCAGTGCGGGGAGGTGGAATAACCCGCACTGGGCTATGCACTCGTACAGGAGACACCGTGCGCTCTACTGCGTAACACGGCGCCTGCCCGTACTCCCGCTCTCCACGGTAAGCCTGGCAAGTGGGCGCAGGTCTCCTACCTGCCCTTGGCCCACTACCTCTTAGACCCCCCCCCAAGAAATTTTTGGGAGTTACTTACGGGCTTTTTGGGCTTCCGTGCCAGACGCGTTCCCTCATAGCTCCGGTTCCTCTCTCCGGTAGCCTCTGCTCTCCTCAGTGCCTCCAGCTGTTCCCATGGGAGGCGATCCCTACCAGCCAGGATCTCCTCCCATGTGTAGCAACCCTTTCCGTCCAATATATCGTCCCATGTCCATTGCTCCTTCTTTTCCTGTCCCTTACTCCATTTACTCCGCTGCTTGGCTCTGGAATGGTGGGTGATTCTGTAACGGCGTTCCTCTCTCTCTTCATAAGAAGAGGAGGAGTAGTGATCGAGCCAAGGCGCAGCGGTTTGTGAAAACATGATGAGTTTTATTTATAAGACAAAACGAAACAAACTATACTTGAATAAATTAAAAAAAATAACAAAACGAAAATAGAAAGACTAGTACGACGAACTGACATAACACACGCAGAACGAACGAACAAGTACTTACTACAAAAACGCACGAACAAACCGAAACAATCCCGTATGGTGTAACGTCGACACAGACACAGGAGACAATCACCCACAAACAAACAGTGAGAACACCCTACCTAAATATGACTCTTAATTAGAGGAGAACGCAAAACACCTGCCTCTAATTAAGAGCCATACCAGGCAACCAAAACCAACATAGAAACAGATAACATAGACTGCCCACCCAAAACACATGCCCTGACCTAAACACATACAAAAAACAACATAAAACAGGTCAGGACCGTTACACCCCCGTTATTTAGCCCTTAGTTGTCATCTCATCAAGCCTGAGGTGTTATTGGTTTTCCTTCAAGGTTCAGTACGCTTTCCATGTTTGTTCTTTTGTATCTGTTCCGTATTAAACTCACCTTCTGCACCTGCTTCCTGACTCCCGGCGTATACGTTACAGAATAACACCTCACTATGGAAGCAGCAGAAGATTCATCCCTCTTCCAGATGGTTAACGAACAAGGTCATCTACTTCATCAACACCACGACCAGCTGGCGAAACTGGTGTGTCTTTGCTATTGTTAAATTGAAGACTTATAGTTTTTATCAAAGATTCCTGTAATTACGGATTACGCGATCACTTGAGTAATAACGTAACTAATTAACTATGAATTCGAGGGCACCAGGGAAAGTTATTAGATTACAAAGTTATAATTTCCCAATATAACCTTTCAGATATTTTCATATCTGATCAATAGTCCTCTAATTAATGATTTATTTACTTTACCTCACGTTAGTCTCATTCCAAACGTCGTAAATTGTTGATTATCTGCACGAACCCAGTCTTCACTATGAGTCATCCATACATCAATTGTCTTAAATCACTTATTTATTACTAACTAATTAATTCACAGAAATGCATAAACAAACAAACAAACTTAAAATAGTTACATGAAATGATAGGAGAAATATGCCCTAGTGGGCTGGACCGGCATAGCGGCTTGTTAGACAAAAGGGATGGATGGGGGGTCGATTCAGAAGTCACTACAGAGTATACTCTTTATAACAATTGACATGCTAATCCTTACACATGAACGCTCACTAATTCGGGAACAATTGCAATCAATATATATATATTTACGCTCATTGTGTGTCGTCTTGATCGTTGGAGAGAAGTTCGTTTTCGTTGGAGTTCCTTCTGTCGTAGTTATTGTGGAGAGTTCAGAGTGACATTCGTTATAGAATGGATGTTTCGGCGGTTGTCTTACTTCGCGTTCAATGATATCGAATTCCTAGCTGCAGACTAGTAGTCAATATCAACGACTTGTTCTTATTTGTCTTAAGAGTTTAACCACGTGGTATGGTTAAAGATTCAGCAATGGTACTTAACCTTCGTTCTCCTCATGGAGGATAAACATGGTCTAATGGTAATTTCTTAGAGTTGGCTTTTATTCAGATAGCAGAGAGGGGCTATCCCATGGTCTCTGACCCAACTGGCTCAGGGCGGTCCTTGGATTTAGTTCAAATACAACAGGGATTTGTATTTTTCTTCATTAAACAGTTCAAAATCATATTACACAATTATACAAACAGTATCATACTCACTCATTCATTTTATACAACAAACAGATGTAAACCTCATACCTGAGGTTATTATATAAACAGCGGTATGGTAATGTAGTCCCACAGTCTCACATGAGTTTCCCACCTGGTGACATATGGACCGGTTCATAGCTGGACTCTCAACCGATCTTTTATACTTTTGCAGGAATATGAAATATGTTCGTACCTCAAGTTCTGTGAGGTGGAAGAGAATTGTCCTGAAAGTTTACCCTCTCTCTTAATACTGTTTGGCCATGAGGAGATTCTCAGGAATTTATGACATCTCTCTGTGATCACCGCATGGGTTGTGGTAGGAAAGGGAGAGGGGGATGGGGTTTGCACTACCCAAGCAGGCGACGTCATGACACTGGTAAGGCCATGGAGGAGGTCCTCCACTGCCTCAACACCACCAGCGAGGCTCTCCATGCCCCTATCAGAGGGCCTCCTACTACGGGTCTTCACAGTGAGCTAGTCCCCCAGCCTACCCAGCTGCCCGCCCAGGTCAGCAATACCCAACTTCATCGAAATTCCGTGGCTTCCTACTCCAGTGCTTCCTCTATTTCGCCTATCAGACGGGAGACCCACCACCGAGAGGTCCAAGGTTGCCACGGTCATTGTCCTGCTGACCGTCCGGCCGTTGGAGTGGGCTATGGCCGTCTGGGAGAGAGGAGCTGGGTTCCTATTTGAGGTTAATGGCGCTTCAGCGGTGTCCGGTGCGCCCTAAACTGGGGTCCACTAGAACAGAGGGGCGGCCCCCTGTAAACACAACCATTGGGATCCGACACAATTACGCACTTCACCGCACCCTCACCATGGGACCCATGCACCAGGAAAGCCTTCCCTTCTTCATTACTACCGCACCCGTACACAAGGTAATCCTCTGCCTCCCGTGGCTCCAACATCACAACCCGACTATCCATATGCTGACACATGCACATTTGTGGCCTGCTGGAGGTCATTTTGCAGGGCTCTGGCAGTGCTCCTCCTTGCACAAAGGCGGAGGTAGCGGTCCTGCTGCTGGGTTGTTGCCCTCCTACGTCCTCCTCCACGTCTCCTGATGTACTGGCCTGTCTCCTGGTAGCGCCTCCATGCTCTGGACACTACGCTGACAGACACAGCAAACCTTCTTGCCACAGCTCGCAGTGATGTGCCATCCTGGATGAGCTGCACTACCTGAGCCACTTGTGTGGGTTGTAGACTCCGTCTCATGCTACCACTAGAGTGAAAGCATTCAAAAGTGACCAAAACATCAGCCAGGAAGCATAGGAACTGAGAAGTGGTCTGTGGTCACCACCTGCAGAATCACTCCTTTATTGGGGGTGTCTTGCTAATTGCCTATAATTTCCACCTTTTGTCTATTCCATTTGCAAAACAGCATGTGAAATGTATTGTCAATCAGTGTTGCTTCCTAAGTGGACAGTTTGATTTCACAGAAGTGTGATTGACTTGGAGTTACATTGTGTTGTTTAAGTGTTCCCTTTATTTTTTTGAGCAGTGTATATTATTGAGTTAAGAAAGCAAAAAAAGTTTGTGGCTTTATTGAGTAAGGCAGCTCCAAAATGCAAGTGTTTCAGCCTTTCTGCTTTCTGTAGTGGTGGGGTAGCCAGCAGAAAATATGGAGCGTAGGGGTTGGTAATGTTCTCTAGTTGGCTCAGTGTTCTGCCACTCATGGGGACACTACGTCAACGCAAAATCTATGGGGAGAGCTTGAAAATTTAAGCCCCTTGGGTGCTGCCATAGAGTTACATTAGAAGTGCCCATCCAAGAAGGCTCAAGGTCATTGGCCACAGATAAAATGACGTGAAATCATGTTATATCTACAGTAGGTTTGATTGGACTGATCATGTCAACATCAAATTTTCAAAATATTAGCTAGCAAGCTAGCAGTCATCATGAATCAAGTTGTCAATCTACTGGCAAATCCTTTTCTTCCTTGTCATATGAAGAGAAATTATAAATATAACGTATCGGTTCTCATCGGCCATTGCACAAGTTGGAAATCACAAATTCAACAATGAGTGGTTTTGAAGGAATCAGTGGCTAACAGCAATCACTAGCCTGCTATTCAGTGTGTGTCGTACAAGTCTGCGTGTAAGGGTCTGTTTTCCAAGCTTAAATAGATAAACATTCGACATTGGCCATGCTGTCAGTTACAGTCTTGTCTCATCGCTGCAACTTCCGTACGGACTCAGGAGAGGCAAAGGTCGAGAACCATGCATCCTCCAAAACACAACCTAGCCGCACTGCTTCTTGACACCATGCACCTGGCGACTTGGTCAGCATGCACTGCACCAGGCCTGCCACAGGAGTCACTAGTGCGCAATGAGACAAGGATATCCCTGCCAGCCAAACCCTCCCTAACTCAGCTGGGCAAATTGTGCGTCGCCCCATGGACCTCCGGTTGCGGCCAACTGCGACAGAGTGTCACGCCCTTGCCTTAGTATTCTTTGTTTTCTTTATTATTTTAGTTAGGTCATGGTGTGACATGGGGAATGTTTGTGTTTTGTCGGTTTTGGGAAGTTATATGGTAAAGGGGGTGTTAGGTGTAGTGTATGGGTTTGTGTTGAGTGAATGTGTCTAGCTGTGTTTATGTTTGTGTGTAGTTGTCTAGGAAAGTCTATGGTTGCCTGAATGGGTTCCCAATTAGAGACAGCTGGTTTCAGTTGTCTCTGATTGGGAGCCATATTTAAGGTAGCCATAGGCTTTAGTTTGTTGTGGGTAATTGTCTATGTTAGACGTTTGTAGCCTGTGTGTGCACTACGTTCATAGCTTCACGGTCGTTTATTGTTTTGTTAGTTTGTAAGTGTTTTGTTTCGTTTTTCCTTCTTCACAATAAAAAGAAGATGGCTTATTTTCCACATGCTGCGTTTTGGTCCGTCTCTCCCCCACACGATCGTGACAGAATTACCCACCAACATCGGATCAAGCGGCGTGTAAAGCGGCAACAGGACCCACCTACACAGGATTCTTGGACATGGGAGGAGATACTGGATTGTAAGGGACCTTGGGCACAACCGGGAGAATATCGCCTCCCTCGTGAAGAGCTAGAGGCAGCGAAAGCCGAGAGGAGGCGATATGAGGAGGCAGCACGGAAGCAAGGCTGGAAACCCGTGAGTAATACCCCAAAATTTCTTGGGGAGGGGCTCATGGGGAGTGTGGCGAGTCCAGATGGGAGATCTGCGTCAACTTCCCGTGCTACCCGTGAGGACTCTAAGAGGGAACCTGAGCCAGTCGGGCTGATATTGGAGGTGAGCAATGGGAATGATACAGAGACTGTTAAGGATTTATTGGGGAGGTTGGAAGAGAGTGAAATGAGGGAGCTGCTGTGTTGGTGCGTGAGGCACAAGATCCACCCGACAGAGCGTGTGCGGGATGTGATGTTACCTGAGTCAGCTCTCCATGCTCGTCCTGATGTGCGTGCTAACCGTCTGGGAATGACATTCCCACGAACCAGGCCTCCTGTATGCCTCCCTAGTCCTGCACCTCCTGTATTAGCCCCACGTACTAACTCTCCTGTGACAGTCCCCAGCCCAGTACCACCAGTGCCTCCTCCACGCACTAGCCCTATGGTGCGTGTCTCCAGCCCTTTACCACCAGTGCCTAAACCACGCACCAAGCCTCCTGTGTGTCCCCAGAGTCCTGTGCGTCCTGTTGCTGCTCCCCGCACTAGCCCTGAGATGCGTGTCCCCAGTCCAGTACCACCAGTTCCAGCACCACGCACTAGGCCTAATGTGCGCTCCCAGGGACCAGTATGCCCTGTTCCTTATCCCCGCACTAGCCCTGAGATGCGTGTCCCCAGCCCGGTAACACCAGTTCCGGCACCACGCACCAGGCATACAGTGCGCCTCAGCCGGCCAGAGTCTGCCATCTGCACAGCGATGCCTGAACTGCCCGTCTGCCAAGCGCCATCTGAGCCATCCGTCTACCCAGCGCCATCTGAGCCATCCGTCTACCCAGCGCCATCTGAGCCATCCGTCTACCCAGCGCCATCTGAGCCATCCGTCTGCCCCGAGCCATTAGAGCCGCCCGTCTGTCCCGAGCCGTCAGAGCCGTTCGTCAGTCAGGAGCCGCTAGAGCCATTCGTCAGACAGGATCTGCCAGAGCCACCAACCAGACAGGATCTGCCAGAGCCGCCAACCAGACAGGATCTGCCAGAGCCGCCAACCAGACAGGAGCCGCCAACCAGACAGGATCTGCCAGATCCGCCAGCCAGCCATGTCCAGCCAGATCCGTCAGCCAGCCATGAGCAGCCAGATCCGTCAGCCAGCCATGAGCAGCCAGATCCGTCAGGCAGCCATGAGCAGCCAGCCATGAGCAGCCAGATCCGTCAGCCAGCCATGAGCAGCCAGATCCGTCAGCCAGCCATGAGCAGCCAGATCCGTCAGCCAGCCATGAGCAGCCAGATCCGTCAGCCAGCCATGAGCAGCCAGATCCGTCAGCCAGCCATGAGCAGCCAGATCCGTCAGCCAGCCATGAGCAGCCAGATCCGTCAGCCAGCCATGAGCAGCCAGATCCGTCAGCCAGCCATGAGCAGCCAGATCCGTCAGCCAGCCATGAGCAGCCATATCCGTCAGCCAGCCATGGGCCGTCCCTCAGTCCGGAGCTGCCGTCCCTCAGTCCGGAGCTGCCGTCCCTCAGTCCGGAGCTGCCGTCCCTCAGTCCGGAGCTGCCGTCCCTCAGTCCGGAGCTGCCGTCCCTCAGTCCGGAGCTGCCGTCCCTCAGTCCGGAGCTGCCGTCCCTCAGTCCGGAGCTGCCGTCCCTCAGTCCGGAGCTGCCGTCCCTCAGTCCGGAGCTGCCGTCCCTCAGTCCGGAGCTGCCCCTTAGTCCGGAGCTGCCCCTTAGTCCGGAGCTGCCCCTTAGTCCGGAGCTGCCCCTTAGTCCGGAGCTGCCCCTTAATCCAGTGGGGTTAATGTGGAGGGTGGCCATTTGGAGGAAGCTACGGAGGCGGTTAGTGACTGTGGTGGGGTGGGGACCACGACCAGTGCCGGAGCCGCCACCGTGGAAGGAAGCCCACCCAGACCCTCCCCTAGACTGTGTGCTGGTGCGCCCGGAGTTCGCACCTTAAGGGGGGGGGGTTATGTCACGCCCTGGCCTTAGTATACTTTGTTTTCTTTATTATTTTAGTTAGGTCAGGGTGTGACATGGGGAATGTTTGTGTTTTGTCGGTTTTGGGAAGTTATATGGTAAAGGGGGTGTTGGGTGTAGTGTATGGGTTTGTGTTGAGTGAATGTGTCTAGCTGTGTTTATGTTTGTGTGTAGTTGTCTAGGAAAGTCTATGGTTGCCTGAATGGGTTCCCAATTAGAGACAGCTGGTTTCAGTTGTCTCTGATTGGGAGCCATATTTAAGGTAGCCATAGGCTTTAGTTTGTTGTGGGTAATTGTCTATGTTAGACGTTTGTAGCCTGTGTGTGCACTACGTTCATAGCTTCACGGTCGTTTATTGTTTTGTTAGTTTGTAAGTGTTTTGTTTCGTTTTTCCTTCTTCACAATAAAAAGAAGATGGCTTATTTTCCACATGCTGCGTTTTGGTCCGTCTCTCCCCCACACGATCGTGACACAGAGCCTGGGCTCGAACGCAGAATCTCTGGTGGCACAGCTGCGATGCAGTGCCTTAGACCACTGCGCCACCCGGGAGACTGGGAAATTTTAAACGGTCATCCAACTCGGAATTGCAAGACGGTAACTCGGCCTGTTTCTAGAGCTCCGACCTGAAGATCACTGACGTCATGATTCAACCTTGTTTTTTTCACAGTTGCATTGAAAGCACCATAAATACAGAGAATGGCAGACTTTGATGACAAAGTTTGATGACAAAATTTGCCCACGAAGGACCGCCGCCCAACCTTCCTGTTCATGTGAGCATACTGTAGCACAACAAGGTGAGTCCAAAAATGTACTGTGTGCTGCTGCATAAATGATGTAATATGCCAGGGAGATATGTATATTGTAGCTAGGGAAGTAATATTAACTGTATGTTATGTAGTAAGCTGTTAGCAGCCCATGTGCCTCTCCCTAATAATTTGGTCCATAACTTTGCCTAATGTTCTGACTTGGTGGTGCCCATGTAGCCTATAGACTGTCTTAGAAAGGAGAATACTGCAAGAACGGCCCATGCTCTGAATTCTGTTGCTGTACATTTCAGAAATGCTGAACAAATAGTTCCAGTGCATTCAGAACGTTTTCAGACCCCTTGATTTTTTCCACGTTACCTTACAGCCTTTTTCTAAAATGGAGTCAATATTTTTTCTTCATCAATCTGCACACAATACCCCATAACGACAGAGCGAAAAACAGGTTTTTAGAATTTTTTCAAACTGATGAAAAAAAACTGAAATATAACATTTACGTAAGTATTCAGACCCTTAACTCAGTACTTTGTTGAAGCACCTTTGGCAGCGATTACAGCCTTGAGTCTTCTTGGGTATGACACTACACATACACTTGTATTTGGAGTTTCTCCCATTCTTCTCTGCAGATCCTCTCAAGCTTTGTCAGGCTGGATGGGGAGCGTCGCTGCACAGCTATTTTCAGGTCTCTCCAGAGATGTTCAATCGGGTTGAAGTCCGGGCTCTGGCTGGGCCACTCAAGGACATTCAGAGACTTGTCCCAAAGCCACTCCTGCGTTGTCTTGGCTGTGTGCTTAGGGTCATTGTCCTGTTGGAAGGTGAACCTTCACCCCATTCTGAGGTCCTGAGCTCTCTGGAGCAGGTTTTCATCAATGATCTCTGTGTACTTTGCTCCGTTCATCTTTTCTTTGATCCTGACTAGTCTCCCAGTCCCTGCCGCTGAAAAACATCCCCACAGCATGATGATGCAACCACCATGCTTCACTGTAGGGATGGTGCCAGGTTTCCTCCAGGCGTGACGCTAGGCATTCAGGCCAGAGTTCAATCTTGGTTTCATCAGACCAGAGAATCTTGTTTCTCATGGTCTGAGAGTCCTTTAGGTGCCTTTTGGCAAACTCCAAGTGGGATGTCATGTGCCTTTTACTGAGGAGTGGCTTCCGTCTGGCCACTCTACCATAAAGGCCTGATTGGTGGAGTGCTGCAGAGTTGGTTGGCCTTCTGGAAGGTTCTCCCATCTCCAGAGGAACTCTGGAGCTGTGTCAGAGTGATCATCGAGTTCTTGGTCACCTCCCTGACCAAGGCCCTTCTCCCCGATTGCTCAGTTTGGCCGGGCGGCCAGCTCTAGGGAGAGTCTTAATGGTTCCAAATTTCTTCCATTTAAGAATGATGGAGGCCACTGTTCTTGGGGAACTTCAATGCTGCAGACGTTTTTTGGAACCCTTCCCCAGATCTGTGCCTCGACACAATCCTGTCTCGGAGCTCTACAGACAATTCCTTCGACCTCATGGCATGGTTTTTGCTCTGATATAAACTGTCAACTGTGGGACCTTATATAGACAGGTGTGTGCCTTTACAAATCATGTCCAATCAATTGAATTTACCACAGGTTGATTCCAATCATGTTGTAGAAACATCTCAAGGATGATCAATGGAAACAGGATGCACCTAGGCTCAATTTCGAGTCTCGTAGCAAATGTTCTTTCTGGGTCTTTTAAAAATTTCGAAAACCTGTTTTCGCTTAGTAATTATGGGGTATTGTGTGTAGATTGATGAGATTTAAAAAAAAATGTAATCCATTTTAGAATACGACTAACGAAACAAAATGTAGAAAAAGGAAATGGGTCTGAATACTTTCTGAATGGACTTCGTCTGTCCTAGCTCGCTCATTAATGTCTTAATCGAAATTACAGATTGTTTCTTATTCGCTCATCATCCCCTTATGCCATAGTTTGTACATCTCAATTGTCAGTAGGATCCACTTTTGTTTAAGCAAGTCAGCCATATCAGCTATGTTTTTTTTTAAAGGCAGTAACTGAGGCTGAATGAACTGTTTCACTGCCAGACAAGGCTCCCCTGATAGCCAGGTGTAGCAGTGATAAGGTGTTGGGACAGCTTTATGTAGGCCCTAACAGTTTATTTGTCATCGTTATAGTGAAATTTGTGTATTGTTTAGTGTTGTGTTGTGTAGTGGCTTTGCTGCCATGCATCTAAAAAAAAAATGTGGAGTTTGTCCCACCAAGAATTACATGCTAAAATCACCACTGACCATGTATGGGGTTCCATTTCACCATCTTGGTAATCTAATAATGAATAATTATCTCTCACTCTACTGCAAAGCAGCATGTACATGTGGTGGGTATGGAGACACTAATTCATCCCTTTAATACGTTAACTTTAAAGCTTTGTGTCAAACCTCAAATGACAATTCTTTATTTTCTACCTTTTGAATATTCATGATACACCACTAGAGAAGTGTACAGTAGGCATTCTGGCATCTCTACTTTTCTAGCCCCTGAACTACTGTAGGAAGGACGACAAGTCTTCTTAATAAATAAACTGCTGAAAAAAACTAATTTTACTTTTGACACTTTATTAATTCAATGGTTTCCTGATGTTTGGATATACACACAATATTTTTTTCTCAAATGACTAGCCTAGAGACAGCACTGATAAGCAGAAATATACATGTACAAAACACACTGAGGATGATGTACAGGTGTAGGATTTTATTTTATCACTCTTTTGTTGCTGAGAATTTTCCTGCACCGCAAAATGCAGATATGTTTCATGATTTACATAAATTAATTGAAAACCCACAAACTTAATTAACAATATTGCACTTTTCATGTAGCCTAAATTTGGCCAGGTAACAGCTTAACCACCAATCAAGCAACATTTGACTTGATTGAAGGACTAAAGTTCAAATCTTATTGCAACAACAATACTCTGCAAATTAAGATCCAACACCTGTAGCTTGCTGAGAAGTGAAGAGGCGTGAACTGAATGTATCTGACATGTTTTTCATTAGACTCAGTTGGGGATTTGGTTTGTTTCACACCACAGCATGAAAAGCATAAAACATGTATGTACAAAGAAAGATGTAAATATCAGCAGTAATCTCCTGTAAACCAGTCACTGTAACGGCAGTCCTCCTCCTCTTCATCTGAAGAGGAGGAGTATTGAGGGAACCAAGGCGCAGCGTAGTGAAATGACATATTTTATTAACGAAAACACGAACTTGACTAAACTAACAAAAACAACAAACGGTGTAGACAGACCTAAACGACGAACTTACATAAAACAAGAAGAACGCACGAATAGGAAACATAGACTACACAAACCGAACAAACCGTAAACAGTCCCATGTGACAGACACAGACACGGAAGACAATCACCCACAATGAACACTGTGAAAACGCCTACCTAAATATGACTCTTAATTAGAGGAACGCCAAACACCTGCCTCTAATTAAGAGCCATACCAGGCAACCCAATAAACCAACACAAAAACAGAAAACATAGAATGCCCACCCAAACTCACGTCCTGACCAACTAACACATATAACAAACTAACAGAAATAGGTCAGGAACGTGACAGTCACAATACAGTTTCTCCTCCTTTTTATCAATGCCAGCAAAAAATACTTTGGTGTTGTTCAGAGACATATTTAAGGAACTGTTGAGTTTCTTTAAGATACTGTTTCACAAGGGCGATTTTGTCTCACATATTCTTCTTTGAGTCTTATTACAGTTGAAATCCAACCAACTCTTGCCGTCTTCAGTACCACCCGGTTCCCCCATTCTAGCACAGTCTTCACCCTCGGAATATTTTCCTCCATCTCCTTTCCAGTTATCAGGCTCCGTGGTACTGAGCCAGAAGCTATGGATTGAAGGATGATAATACATCAGAGGTATGATCATAATAAGTTTTCGTCTAGGGTGAATGTATTATGATATTGATTTAAACATGCATTCAAACCTTGTGCTTGAATTGAGAGAGGAATTGTCCACCCATAACCACTCATTCTCGTTTGTACTGTCCGTCAGCCCAATCCAGAACTTGTCTTCAGCATAAAGCATTTTTGTACCAATTTGCTGATCTAAGAATTTCTTCACCAGAAACATTGTTTGAAGAATTATGTCAAGATTTATTGTCATTTCTATGTCAGTAGAGGAAAGGAAAAATGTGCATCAAAACAACTGAGAATCAATAATAGATTCATACCTGCTCCTCTCGGCTCCCTATGATGACAAGGTGTCCCCCCCTGGTGATACACTCATCCCGACTCTGAACCCAGGTCAGTTTATCAGGGGAGAAGTAATAGCACTTCCCCCCATAATACTCCCAGTTTTCAGCACAGTTTCTAGGTTTAGGACAGTCTTTATTCCCTGTGGAGAGAACAGATATACCCAATGCCATTGTCAGTACACTGATCTCTATGCATACCTATAGTCAAATGCCTTTTGTTTTCATTTTACTGATCGTGTACAATCCATGTGGATATGAGACATACTGTATGATTATTTAACAACTATTCAAGTATGCTATATTGTTGCATCAATGAATAAGGATGGACTAAAAGAAAAATCGACTGCCTCTGAAATTGACAACTTGATTTGAAGTAGTTTTGAGTTTAACTCAGGATTGCTATCTGAAACAGGTTTTTATCTTAATACAACCTACTACATCTATGAGTAAACACATTCCCTCATAGTATAATCTCACCTGTGTTTGTAGGGCAAGAGGGTGGATTTTTCTGCTTTTTCAATTCTTCATTTTCTTGCCGAACTGTTGTGAATTAAAGATAATTATGCTTTCGCAGGTTGAAGTTTATTGCCATGAATCCTGCCCTGAAGGCAGAATTGAGCGACTCCCGCTAGATGGTCCTCACAAAGATTATGAAAACAAAAATGAGCTGTTTGGTATTCATTTAAGGTTTGGGCTAGCAGTGTGGTTGAGATTAGGGTTAAGGTTTAAAATCAGATTTTATGACTTTGTGGCTGTGCCAGCTGGTGACCACGCTGCAGAGCTGCCTCCAGGGCAAGAGTTATGACAATAAATGCAAACCTGCATCATTTTCACAGCGTGACATTGGAATCCATACTTTTTGGAATTATCCAACACTGAGAGTGTTTTAGCAATAACAAAAGCTGCACTTTTTTCTAATTGTAAGGGCTGTCGTTCTCCTCTTCCTCGGATGAGGAGAGGAGAGAAGGATCATCAGACCAAAATGCAGCATTCGGGAAATAAGCCATCTTTTATTGAAACACGACGATGGCAACACGAAAAACAAAACACTTTCAAAATTACAAAACAAGAAAACGACGTAGACGAAAAAACCTGAACATGAACTTACTAAACTAAAACGTAAAACTCACGGACAGGAACAGACTACATCGAAACGAACAACCGAACAGTCCCGTATGGTGCAAGACATAACACAGATACGGAAGACAATCACCCACAAACAAACAGTGAGAACACCCTACCTAAATATGACTCTTAATTAGAGGAAAACGCAAACCACCTGCCTCTAATTAAGAGCCATACCAGGCAACCCAAAACCAACATAGAAACAGAAAACATAGACTGCCCACCCAAAACACACGCCCTGACCATAAACACGTACAAAAACAACAGAAAACAGGTCAGGACCGTTACACTAATATTATTTTATAAGGATGAAAATGTCACTGGATTCAATGGAAAGGCTGTATTATTGGCAGACAATACAATTTAATTGGAGGGTCATATCTGTGTGTCACTCACCTGCACGTTCCTTCTCCTGAAGATCTTTGATCTTGTCTTGCAGTTCTTGAAGCTCTCTGTTTTTGATCATTAAAGCTAGTTGCCAAAAGATAACAACTCTGACTCAAGTTCCCTACATCCAGCTGCATATAAACAACAGTTATATTATTAAACCGATGTGAACATTTTCTTTGTGTGAACTAAACTCACCTGATGTAAGATTTTGATTGTAATCCGCTTGCAGAATTTGGAGCTCTGTGTTTTTGGTTGGCAGGTTGCTGATATCTGATTGCAAAAAGACATACATGTTAAATTGTAGGAATCTGACCCCAACATTCTTCTGCATGATAATGTAATATTAGTTGATTGTGAAAAGTATTACAAATAGCTATTCATTTTATTCACCAACATTTTTATATTGTATCAGTTACGTTGTTACAGAAATTAGACAATGACCTGGCATGAAACATTTATCCATTTGAAGCAGTACTGTGGGGATTTTCCAGCTCTTGCGCTAAAAATGTGCCTAGATATTTCTGTATATTCATAGCTCTGGACAAGAGCCTCTATGAATCTGTCTCCGATATAGAATCTGCTTTGGACTAGCCACCTCCACTATCTAGGTCACTCACACAGGAACACAAGTCCAATGACAGCACCCATCAGAAGAACACAGAGAGTCACCAGGACCACTTTGACAGGGTCATATCCACCTGGTTTGACCTTTGACCCCTCCTGAGAATCAGGGTCACCAGCTGAGGAGACAGAGAGAGAATGAATTAAACTGACAACCTATAACACTCGCTACTTGATTTTATTGTATGTTAGAGATGAAGAAAACGTACACTGAGGGTGTTTCTCAAAATGCATACTGTGCTCAGAGCACACAAATTGGAACACAGGAGGGTCAGAGTATAGTCCAAATCAAAGTATGCAAAACGGAGCATGGAGGACACTTCTCAAATGCGTACTCCGTTTGTACATATTTTGAAGCATGCATCGATGCAAACTTCAACAGAAAGTATGCAACGAAATATGACGCAACCACGTAAAAAAGGACGCAACATTTCTTGAAATCTATGGTGGCCATTATTTTAACTGAAGCGAGAGAAAATACACTCCGGCTAAATCATTCTGAGTCGACAAATAATCCTTAGTGGGCGTAGAGGCGGTCGGAGTGTGTCACGCCCTGACCTTAGAGAGCCGTTTTATTTCTCTATTTAGTTAGGTCAGGGTGTGATGTGGGGTGGGCATTCTATGTGTTGTATTTCTTTGTGTTTGGCCGAGTGTGGTTCCCAATCAGAGGCAGCTGTCTATCGTTGTCTCTGATTGGGAATCATACTTAGGTAGCCTTTTTTCCCACCTATGTTGTGGGATCTTGTTTTTTGTTAGCTCTGTGAAGCCTGCAGAACGTGACAGTCGTTATTCTTTTTGTTTGGTGTTCTGAGTAATTAAAGAATCATGAACACTTACCACGCTGCACCTTGGTCTACTTCTTCAGACGAGTGTTACAGGGTGTTAGGCGAAGGCCACGGTGGGGAAGATGGCGGAAAAGGAAATAAGGAAGAAAGTGCAGCATATTATGATTAAGCATGGAGTGGGGGATTACACAGGTCTTCTGAAAGATCTGGTGAAGGAGAAGATGATGGACAAGATAAAAAGGAGAGTTATGTAAGATTTGTTTTGTGAATATGGAATGGAGGATCGCACAGACGTTTTGGAAGAGCTTGAGGAGGAAATGGGACAGGAGAAGAGTGAGGATGAATTAAATGTGGTGGCAGGTACAGTGATGACTGCTGCGTAGAAGTTGAGTGAAGTAGTGAAGTGAGGAAGGTGGGTGACAAGTGTAAAAACAGGGATACGTGCTCCAGTAGTTCAGAGATGGAACTTGTTGAGAATGAGGAGATTGCCGAGTTCAAGCTTCGTCCCAAGGCTGATGAGGATGATTTTGGCCCAGTGGGAGTGAGATTTGTAGAGAGAATTTATTCATTTTATTTAACTAGCAAAGTCAGTTAAGAATTCATTCTTATTTACAATGACAGCCTACACCGTGCGCCACCCTATGGGACTCCCGATCACAGCTGATTGTGATACAGCCCAGAATCGAACCAGGGTCTGTAGTGACACCTCTAGCACTGTGATGCAGTGCCTTAGACCGCTGCCCCACTGGGGAGCCTTGTTGTTTGGTTGATCCATATGTGGTGTCAGGTTGGGTGGAGGAGAGGTTGGGGACTGTTGAGTTGGTGAAAGTAACTCAGAATGGACTCATGATGATTTATCATGTCTCCTCCCCCCAGAGGGAGAGGGCGCTCCGGATTACGAGATTAGGGACAAGAATTGTGCCGTGCTTTGTTCTCTGGAGCAAGGAGCCGTCGAAAGGAGTGATAACGAGAGTGGCATTAAGTGTTGAGGAGGAGCAGTTGAAATGGAAGATTCCCAGTGTCTGTGACACCCGCCACTTGATGAGACGTAGATACGGTGGGCAAACGGAGAAGACATTGTCTGTCATGCTGAGTTTTGATGCAGAGTCGTTACCAGATAAGGTAAATGTAGGAAGTGTCAGTTATCACATTAGAGTTTGTTACGAAAATATTACTGTGTTTTAGCTGTCATGTTTATGGGCATATTGCAGCAGTGTGTAGGAGGGACATGCCCAGATGTGAGAAGTGTGCAGGAGGGCATGAGACGAAGGAATGTGTGGTATCGGTGGAGAAAGTTGTGTTAGTTGTGAGGATGATCATGGGGATGGAGATCGGAGGTGTCCGGTGAGAGAAAGGCAGATTGAGGTTGCCAGGGTTAGAATAGAACAGAAAGTGTTGTATGCCTAAGCAGTGAAGAGAGTGGTAGAGGAAGATGGGTACAGGGTGAGAGCATTCCTGGGAGTAGGCGGAAATCAAGAGTGATGGGAAGAATAGTTGCTTCAGTACGGTGGGCTTTTTAGCAATTATTGCCATGGTTGTTAATTGTACCGCAGAAATGAATTGAAAGTAACAGAAAATAGCTGTAGTGTCAGCGGCAGCGGCAGATAAGTACTTGGGATTGCTCACCTGCTCTTTCTATGACATAGACTGACCAGGTGAATCCAGGTGTTAACTATGACCCAGTATTGCTGTCACTTGTTAAATCCACCAATCAGTTTAGAGGAAGGGGAGGAGACAGGTTAAAGAAGGATTTTTAAGCCTTGAGACAATTGTGACATGGATTGTGTATGCCATTCAGAGGGTGAATGGGCAAGACAAAAGATTCAAGTGCCTTTGAACGGGGTATGGTCGTAGGTGCCAGGCGCACCGGTTTGAGTGTGTCAAGAACTGCAACACTGCTGGGTTTTTCAAGCTCAACAGTTTCTTGTGTGTATTGAGAATGGCCCACCACCCGAAGGACATCCAGCCAACTTGACACTACATTGGAGTCAACATGGGCCAGCATCCCTGTGGACATTTTCAACACCTTGTAGAGTCCATGTACCGACAAATTGGGGCAGTTCTGATGGCAAAAGGGGGATGCACCTCAATATTAGGAAGGTGTTCCTAATGTTTTTCACACTCAGTGTATGACTCGTAGGAACATGGTTTTTGACAAAAATGCTAAAATAGAATCTGTTCTGCATCTTGTAAACGTTTTTTCCACCCATATGTAGGAAACTTCCTCATTGTTTTGCCTAGCTTGCACTTTGCACTGACTTCATCTGACCCACACACTCACCCACACACACACCTACCCACACACACACACACACACACACACACACACACACACATACCATTAGTGTCGGTAGATGGCTGGTTGCGTCCGGCTTTGGGAATTGAGATTTCAGAGTACGTGGCATCATTCGCTGTGGATGCTGTTGCTGGAATGCAACCATGAAAGTGTGAGCACAAGACAAAACTCCTCTCATCACATTGACTGTTCCTGAACCAGCATTTTTAACACTCAGTTTATTCGTTTCTGTTTTTAGCACTTTGGTCCTGTTTTCACAAGTATGCGGTTAAATTCTGTACAAACTCAAAACAGATCATGTAAAAGGCTGTTGTTTCAAAAACTTTAACCATTTCACTGTTTGGTAAACCTATAGATTTTCAACTGGTTTGTCCACTATATATGGATTTTGAGAACTACAAAAATAAAATGTGTGTTTGTAAAGTATAAACATCTAAATGACATGTATGATGCATGATAACCATACATAATGAATACTAGTTAATGCTAATTGATTTCAACATGGAGCAGGAAAGACAGCAAGGGAGAGGTGGAAATCAAAGAGCTCATGGACAAGGGGTCTGTCAGAGAGGTGGGCTTGGGCCCCGTCAAAGAGGTGGGCTTGGGCCCCATCAAAGAGGTCAAAGCGTTGGGCTTGGGCCCCATCAAAGAGGTCAAAGCGTTGGGCATGGGCCCCGTCAAAGAGGTGGACATCAGAGAGAGGGAGGCAGACGGCAGGGAACTGTTGTGTTTAATGAAATCGGGGCCATCGTCGTTGAACATGTGTTGAACAGAGGCCTTACCATGGCAGAGCTGACAGATTAGTTCACCCCAATCTGAAACTGTCAATTTGATCCTGAGAAAATTTCACCAAGAAAACACGGTAAGTCTTGAGGATATGCACTATGCTTTACATCTCCATGTACGCAGCTATTTCTGAGGATGGTGTGGTAGGATGTAGGGCATTACTTGGATCCTACAACGCTGCACATCTCATTGTGTTTCTCAATGAAATTGAGCAGGCCTGTCAAGGTGAAGGGGTACCTATGTCACTGAGTGTGACAATGTCAGGTTCCACCCTGCAGAGGTGGTTCAGGCATGGTTTTGGGCCCATCCCCAATTCGTGACCCTATACTCTTCTTTCCTCAACCCTATTGAGGAATCTTTTTCAGCATGGAGGTGGAAGCTGTGCGATCACCATCCCAATGAGCGAGCAAACCTACTTCTAGCCATGAATGAGGCATTCGACGACATCAATGCAGACCAATGTCAAGCTTGGATTAGCCATGTCAAAAGGTTTTTCCTGCGGTGCATGAATAATGAGGACATTCACTGTGACGTGGATGAGAATTTATGGCCAAATGCTCAAGACAGGCTTCATGCAAACTAATGCGTGCTAAACCTTTTCTTTTATTTTCATTCATTTAATGAATGATTGTAGAGGATGTCTTCATTGATCACACCTTTGATTACACATTGGATAGATATTAAGGAAAATATAGAATTTCTGTCAATTTTGTTGGGTCATTTAAGTGTTTTGCCTAATGTGAAAACTGTAATCTATTGTAATTTACAGTACTGTAGCATTTTACTTTCAGCACTTCTAAGGGCGATTTGAAACACGTGTAACGGATGTGAAATGGCTAGCTAGTTAGCGGGTACGCGCTAGTAGCATTTCAATCAGTTACGTCACTTGCTCTGAGACTTAAGTAGTGTTGCCCCTTGCTTTGCAAGGGCCTCGGCCTTTGTGGAGCGATGGGTAACGACCGTGCTTCGTGGGCAACCGTTGTTGATGTGTGCAGAGGGTCCCTGGTTCGCGCCCGGGTCGGGGCGAGGGGACGGTTTAAAGTTATACTGTTACATTGATGCTGTTGACCCGGATCACTGGTTGCTGCGGAAAAAGGAGGAGGTTGAAAGGGGGGTGAGTGTAACGGATGTGAAATGGCTAGCTAGTTAGCGGGTACGCGCTAGTAGCATTTCAATCAGTTACGTCACTTGCTCTGAGACTTAAGTAGTGTTGCCCCTTGCTTTGCAAGGGCCGTGGCTTTTGTGGAGCGATGGGTAACGCTGCTTCGTGGGTGACTGTTGTCGATGTGTGCAGAGGGTCCCTGGTTCGCGCCCGTGTCGGGGCGAGGGGACGGTTTAAAGTTATACTGTCACACACGCATCTTGCATTGTGGATTAACTGGTAGTTAAAACAACTAAATAGAAAATATGTTAATATGTTACGGTGATTAAACCAATGTTCTCATTACATTTTACAATAAACATATTTGGAATCAGCGGTTGTGTGGTGAGAGATGTTTACAATCCAAATGAATGCACAATGACAGGTTGAGTGAAAGACTGGCTGAGTTACAAGTGTGACCAGTTTAAAGTATTGTACTAAGAGTTGTGAAAATGTACCAGATACTTGTGAAAATTTGACCAAAGCGACAAAGTTAAACTGTAATGTAAAATTATCAGCACAGATCACTGATAAGGCATGAAGTCTTGCATGCAAACCAGCAAACAAATATGTTTCCTGCAAACCCTTTGAATTGTAGTCTCTAAAATCTCTGTGATGTACGTCATTTTTGTCCTTGGGAACATGTTTTGAAATAGGGTATCAATATGTATTGTCAAATAAAGTCAGTGTAGTATAAATATAATTTTAAAGTGGCCATCTGGGTATTTTTTGGTAAACAGCTGAGGGATGGGGCTGGAGGAATGTAAACACTCAAGTTCATAGACGGAGCTATGGGAGCGAGGACGGACCATCCATGACCATGAGATAAAAATGATAACCATGATTTATACAATTACATTGTATACAAACAATGGAGTAAAACAAGCTTACATTTGTTCTGATGGTGTAATACAATTGAACTAAGCTGATGAGGTGTTTCTACGTAATATTCTTCAAGAATCAACAGCTATATAGCATTCATTTCAAAAACGGATCCTAGATTGCCCTAGATCATAGATATATATTGGCAGATAGAGGAAGCTTTTTGTTGACCATTCTGCACATCCTGAGCATACAGCATGTCTATAAAAATAGATTTTAGTTTAGAACATACCACCATCTTTTCCTTCAGTCCTTTGGCGCTTCTTGAACTTCACATCAGCGTAGACTATTCCTTCAGACATACTGATCTAAACACTCATACCAGACACTTATAACATCAACCCAAACAGACACTTATAACATCAACCCAAATAGACACTTATTTTATATGATGGGGACTGAGGGAGGGACTATGTGTTGAAAAAAAACAGTTGCTCAATGACAGGACTTCTCTTTTCTCTCTTTGCAGCATTAATTTAACTAAAATCAGTTATTACTACAAGTACTAATTAATAATTGGTAGGCATACTTATATTGTAAAGACCTTAACCCAACATGTAGCGACCTTGTATTCCACACTGGAAATCACCAAGCTGCTGAAAGACGTTATTGTTGTAAACCTACCATAACAGCAAGTGACACACACACACACACACGCACACGCACACACACACAGCTGATAGAGCTTTCCTGCATGACACTGAATTGGCTCTAGAACTTTTCTCATCTACTTTTATATCTCTGGTAGACAATCACACTCCCTTTAAACGCCTTAGAGTTCAAAATAGAACAAATCCTTGGTTCCCTATAGAACTTTCAGATCTCATTATGATGAGAAATCAGACCTGGGATAAGGCTAAAAAAACTGACTCGGTAACTGATTGCCAGTGTTTCAGGCTATTGTGGAATGCTGTAGATGTACTTCTTCAATGAAGAAAGCTAACTCAAGCTACTTTCTAAGTTCTATCTCAGAGTCTGCTGGTGATCCGTCAACATGTTGGAAAATAGTTAATGCACTGAAGCGTGGCCTAAGCAAGTTGTGTCAGACTCTTTAAATCAGAATTTTATGATGCTTTTAATCAGCATTTTATCTTGGCAAGCTTTTTATTTGAAAGACATTGTGGTTTATTTGACACAGGTCATTGAGTCGACTGCTCTTTCCTCTCTCAGCCTTTACTTGGCTGGATGGAGATCAGCCAACTTCTAGGGATTTTTTTATCATTTACATTTACATTTAAGTCATTTAGCAGACGCTCTTATCCAGAGCGACTTACAAATTGGTGCATTCACCTTATGACATCCAGTGGAACAGCCACTTTACAATAGTGCATCTAGATCTTTTAAGGGGGGGGGGGGGGGGGGCAGAAGGATTGCTTTATCCTAGGTATTCCTTGAAGAGGTGGGGTTTCAGGTGTCTCCGGAAGGTGGTGATTGACTCCGCTGTCCTGGCATCGTGAGGGAGTTTGTTCCACCATTGGGGTGCCAGAGCAGCGAACAGTTTTGACTGGGCTTTATATTTTTCATTTCAACAACATTTTACTTGTGATGTGCTAGATGCCTTGCTTCAGAAAAAATCAACTGGGGCTCATTTGCTGGATTCTTTCTTGCTGCAGCTGAGTCATTGACACATTTTTTATCTGATGATTATCTCTGGTGCTTTCCCCAGGGTTTGGAAGGCAGCTCATGTGCTCCTTCTCCACAAAGGTGGTGACCCCCCCGACCAAAATAATTATCACCCTATCTTGAAATTGTCTTGCTTAGTAAAAATGGTAAAATCATTAATCAACTGTCATCTTAGATTCTTCCTAGCTACGAGATGTATTCTAATTGTTCACCAGTCTGGTTTCAGGGCGAGTCATAGCACCATCTCTGCTGCAACGTTGGTGTTAAATGATGTGGTAAAGGGTATGGACAGGAGGAAGCACTGTGCGGCCCTCTTTATTGACTTATTGAAGGCTTTTGATACTGTTGACCACTCTTTATTGATTCAAAGATTGTCTGCAATCAGTATGGATCAGGCATTATGTAATTGGTTTGAAGATTACAAAAACAACTTTGCTGACATGGCTGAATGACATCTGTAATCACTGGCATTCTTTTCAATACATGTTTTTTCTGATGGTGTTAAGTCAGGTTTCCTAGATATTACGAAAGGTGTCCCAAAGGGATTGATTTTAGGTCTTGCACTTTTTCTGGTTAATTTAAACAATGTTGGTCTATCTGCAAAGAAATGTAATATATACCAGTATACAGATGACAGTGTATGCTGTTGACCAGGCTCTTTTGGTGCTTCAATCTACCTTCATTGCTTTGCAGAAACCCTTTGTTGAACTGAAATTGGTACTTAAAGCAGGTGAAACCAAGTCTGTTATTCTCCAAATCATGTAAAAATGTATCTGATGATTTATGCATATGTATATTTGATGATGCCCTCGTTGATAGTGTCCCTGTTTATAAATATCTGGATTGATGAATAGCTGTCTTTCAAAAAGCTTGTTGATGACATGAGAAATTAAGATTTAAAATGGGCTTCTTTAATAGGAATAGGTCATGGCTTTCATTAAATAGCAGTCAGTCAACATTCATACCAGTTATAGACTATGGCAATATTGTCTATCTGAATGCAGCTGCCATTGTATTTATTTATCATTCTGTATCAGAATGCAAATAGGCTGGGTAGCCATTTGATTAGATGTTCAGGAGTGTTATGGCTTGGTGGTAGAAGCTGTTTAGAAGCCTCTTGGACCTAGACTCGGAGCTTACCGTACGGTAGCAGAGAGAACAGTCTATCATTAGGGTGGCTGGAGTCTTGGACAATTTTTAGGGCCTTCCTCTGACACCGCCTGGTATAAAGGTCCTGGATGGCAGGAAGCTTGGCCCCGGTGATGTACTGGGCCGTACGCACTACCCTCTGTAGTGCCTTGCGTTCGGAGTCCGAGCAGTTGACATACCAGGCAGTGATGCAACCCGTCAGGATACTCTTGATGGTGCAGCTGTTAAACTTTTTGAGCATCTGGGGACCCATGCCAAATCTTTTACATTTCCTGAGGGGGAATAGGTTTTGTCGGGCCCTCTTCATGACTGTCTTGGTGTGCTTAGACCATGATAATTCCTTAGTGATGTGGACACCGAGGAACCCGAAGCTCTCAACCTGCTCCACTACAGCCTTGTTGATGTGAATGGGGGCCTGTGCTCGGCCCTCCTTTTCCTGTAGTCCACAATAATCTCCATTGTCTTGATCACGTTGAGGGAGAGGTTGTTGTCCTGCCACCACACGGTCAGGTCTCTGACCTCCTCCCTGTAGGCTGTCTCATCGTTGTCAGTGATCAGGCCTACCACTGTTGTGTCATGAGCACGCACCCCTGAGGGGCTGCCGTGTTGAAGATTAGCGTGGCGATTGTGTTGTTACCTACCCTTACCACCTGGGGGCGGACCTTCAGGAAGTTCAGGATCCAATTGCAGAGGTAGTTGTTTAGTCCCAGGGTCCTTAGCTTAGTGATGAGCTTTGAGGGCACTATGGTGTTGAACGCTGAGCTGTAGCCAATAAATAGCATTCTCACATATGTGTTCCTTTTGTCCAGGTGTGAAAGGGCAGTGTGGAATGCAATAGAGATTGCATCATCTTTGGATCTGTTGGGGCGGTATGGAAATTGGAGTGGGTCT
>NC_074686.1:7731629-7775411 GCF_029448725.1 Salvelinus fontinalis
TCATAATGTCGTCTCAGATTATACTCTTTCAGTACCGCCACACTTTCTCCACACAGAAGACACACAGGTTTTCCAGCTACCTCCGTGAACATATACTCCGACTCCCACCTTGTTTGAAACCCCCGGTTCTCAGTGTCCACCTTCCGTTTTGCCATTTTTGATGGGTATCTGAAAGTTAATTTTACTGTGATGCTGACGACTGCTGTGCCAATAAATATTGAAATGAAGCAGCCTACTGCTCGGTGCGTCACCGTTGCATTGTGGGAAATGTAGTATTGGTGCGTGTAAAAGATCTGCGGTCTGCGGGCCGGTTCTAATAATAAATCAAGATCATCCCAGGGGCCGTAAAAAACCTTCTCGCGGGCCGGATGTGGCCCGCGGGCCTTGACTCTGACATATGTGGTCTAGGGTTTCTGGGATAATGGTGTTGATGTGAGCTATGATCAGCCTTTCAAAGCATTTCATGGCTACAGATGTGAGTGCTCAGGGTCGGTAGTCATTTATGCAGGTTACCTCAGTGTTTTTGGGCACAGGGACTATGGTGGTCTGCTTGAAACATGTTGGTATTACAGACTCGGTTAGGGAGAGGTTGAACATGTCAGTGAAGACACTTGCCAGTTGGTCAGCGCATGCTCAGAGTACACGTCCTGGTAATCCGTCTGGCCCTGCGGCCTTGTGAATGTTGACCTGTTTAAAGGTCTTACTCACATCGGCTGCGGAGAGTGTGATCACACAGTCGCCCAGAACAGCTGATGCTCTCATGCGTGTTTCAGTGTTATTTGCCTCGAAGCGAGCACAGAAGTTATTTAGCTCATCTGGTAGGCTCGTGTCACTGGATAGCTCTCAGCTGTCCTTCCCTTTGTAGTCTGTAATAGTTTGCAAGCCCTGCCCCATCCAACGTGCGTTCGAGCCGGTGTAGAATGGTTCGATCTTTGTCCTGTATTGACTCTTTGCCTGTTTGATGGTTCGTCGGGATAGCGGGATTTCTTATAAGCTTCCGGGTTAGAGTCCCGCTCCTTGAAAGCGACAGATCTATCCTTTAGCTCAGTGCGAATGTTGCCTGTAATCCATGGCTTCTGGTTGGGGTATGTACGTACAGTCACTGTGGGGACGACGTCATCGATGCACTTATTGATGAAGCCAGTGACTGATGTGGTGTACTCCTCAATGTCATCGGAAGAATCCCGGAACATATTCCAGTCTGTGCTAGCAAAACCGTCCTGTGGTTTAGCATCTGCTTAGTCTGACCACTTTTTTATAGACCGAGTCACTGGTGCTTCCTGCTTTAATTTTTGTTTGTAAGCAGGAATCAGGAGAATAGAATTATGGTCAGATTTGCCAAAGGGAGAGCTTTGTACGCGTCTCTGTGTGGAGTAAAGGTGGTCTAGAGTTTTTTCCCCTCTGGTTGCACATTTAACATGCTGATAGAAATTAGGTAAACAGGATTTAAGTTTCCCTGCATTAAAGTCCCTGGCCACTAGGAGTGCCACCTCTGAATGAGAATTTTCCTGTTTGCTTATGGCGGTATACAGCTCATTGAGTGCGGTTTTAGTGCCCGCATCAGTCTGTGGTGGTATGTAGACAGCTACGAAAAATACAGATGACAACTCTCTAGGTAGATAGTGTGCTCTACAGCTTATCATGAGATACTCTACCTCGTGCGGGCAAAACATCGAAACGTCCTTAGATATCATGCACCAGCTGTTGTTTACAAATATGCATAGCCCCCCCCCCCCATGTCTTACCAGAGGCTGCTGTTCTATCCTGCGGATAGAGTGTATAACCGCCAGCTTTATGCTATTAATGTCGTCGTTCAGCCACGTCTCTGTGAAACATAAGATATTACAGTTTTTAATGTTCCGTTGGTAGGATATACATGCTTTCAGTTTGTCCCATTTATTTTCCAGCGAATAAACGTTAGCTAACTGTACGGATGGCAAAGGAAGATTAGCCACTCGTCGCCTGATCCTCACGAGGCACCCCGATCTCTTTCTGCGAAATCTCTGTTTCTTTCTCCAGCGAATGACGGGGATGAGGGCCTGTAGGGGTGTTTGGATTATATCCTTCCCGTCCGACTCATTAAAAGAATAATCTTTGTCTTGTCTCATTCTTGCATTTTTTGTACTTTCTAATACTGTTTTGCTTATGTTTCTGGGGAGCTATTCCCTTGCCACTGTTGCCTTGGCAACAGGGATTTAAGTGTGGGTTGCTGTTTTTACTAATGCATTTAGTAAAATGATATAGATCAAATTTGATTCATATGTAATCGTGGACCTGTGTGTGTAGCAGATGCAGACGGTGTGGCAGCGAAGAGGGAGGACGAGGAGAAAGGAGGTGCGGGAGAACAGTGAGAATCCCCTCCGCTGCCCTGTCCGATTGTACAAGTTCGACCTGTGGTGAGTGACACGTACACAAATACTGCATACCTTTAATCTCCCTATTCTGCACTGTAAAGTCAAGGGAGCAAAGACCATGATTTCTTTTATACTGGTTTGATAAAAATCCTCTGGCTTATACTGTTTGCTGCGCATTAACGCAGCTCCTGTATCCTGTCAGGTTTCCTCATTAGACTCTACACTATGTGCTATTTAAGTTTAGTCTACATTTGGTCTGCTGAGAAATCCCCTCATATTCTTAACAGAACTTCCTCTTGATATTTTAGTGGCGGCCTTCATCCATAACCGTCGGTCACAGGGTTATACTGTAATTGTGCCAGCCCTTAGCTCTTATGTGAGTTCTTATTCTATGAGGTACGCTTTAACTGGTATTTCTACATCATGCTTGTCTCCTCACTCAGGTGGCTAAGTGTGACGCGTGCGAGCGCCAGGGGAAGCTGATTGAGACCCTGCCGATGCTGGGCGAGGTGAAGCACTTCTGCAACCTCCAGTGTCTGCTCCAGTTCTGCAGCCTGCACATTGCACTGCACATTGCACTGCACATTGCACTGCACATTGTGATGTGTCCTGTCAGCGCCAATGTTTTGAAAAGAGAGGTAGAGTTCCCCCTGGAAACTTCTACTGGTAAAAAAAGGAATTACTTGAGATTGTGTCAGAAAATGGCCTAGTTTTACTTCACAGTTATTTATAGGTTTTAAATAAACCTCAACTGGAACTTCCTGTTCCGTTCTGACAAGCTTACATCCCCTGTATACCACAGTGAAGACATGGTAAAGAAAAGACAGTATAACACTGTTCTTGAGTGGTAAAGAATCACACATGTAAGAACGACTCTCAATATTTAGCTACCTACTCTCTCTCGTTCCCCTCTCGCCCTTACATTGGCGATCTCCATCGCTCCATCCCCCTCCACTACAACCACTGCTACGAGCATGTCTGATCAATCTCCCATGAAGACTAATCCAGCCATCATCATTGTAGTCTCACTAGCCAACTCCCCCACTGGCCAGTTAAATACTAGTTACTGTATACATCATTAAGTGTTATACATTTGGTGCGAACTTTGGTGCGAAAAGTGCAAATCAATCCCAGAACAACAGCAAAGGACCTGCTGGAGGAAACAGGTTTAAAAGTATCTATATCCACAGTAAAACAAGTCCTATATCGACATAACCTGAAAGGCCGCTCAACAAGGAAGAAGCCACTTCTCCAAAACCGCCATAAAAAAGTCAGACCAAGGTTTGCAACTGCACATGGGGACAATGATCACACTTTTTGGAGAATGTCCTCTGGTCTGATGAAACAAAAATAGAACTGTTTGGCCATAATGACCTTCGTTATGTTTGGAGGAAAAAGTGGGAGGCTTGCAAGCCGAAGAACACTATCCGAACCGTGAAGCACGGGGTGTCACGACTTCCGCCGAAGTTGGCTCCCCTGCCTGTTCGGGTGGTGCTCGGCGGTGGTCGTCACCGTCCTACTAGCCGTCACCGATCCCTTTTTCGTTTGTCTGTTTGTTTTGTCTTATTAGTTTCACCTGTGTTTCTGTTTTCGGTTAATGAGCTTCCCTATATGTAGTAGGTAGACCCGCCCTTGTTTTGTGTGGGATTGTCTTTATGTTACGTGTGTGTGTCTTGGGTAGAGGTGTATTTATTTGTCTAATTACTTGGCACCCTGTGTTTTGGGTTATTCAAGTTGTTCGCTGCGCCCTGTATGTTTGGGCTTATTCATTTTTTGTGTGCTATAGTAAAGGAGCACTTTTCGCAATTGGAACTCTCTGCGTCTGATTCCTTCACCCACCTAGTCCCGCGTGACAGAATCCCGCACCTGTTATGAAATCAGCAGGAGCAGCCGCATCTCCTCTCCCATCAATGGAGGAAAGGGTCCTCCATCATACCAGTGTTCTCCACAGGATTGGTTCAGCTATGGACCAAATGATGGAGAGGATGGATCGATGGGAGAGGAGTGGCCTTCCCACCTCATCTCCAGCACCCCCTACTCCAGCACCTCCTGTTCCTGCTACCGTATCCAGCTCCGGGGCTCTTCGGCTGACGCTCCCACGGGAGTATGCTGGAACGGCGGCTGGGTGTCAGAGTTTCCTTCTCCAACTGGAATTTTACCTGGCAACCGTTCGCCCTACTCCCTCCGAAGAGTAGAGCGTGAGCGCCCTCGTCTCCTGTTTGACTGGATGAGCTCTCGAGTGGGCCAACGCAGTGTGGAATGGCCCAGACTCGGCGAGGGATCATTACCATGAGTTCACCCGCAGATTCCGAGCTGTGTTTGACCACCCACCAGAGGGTCGTGCGGCGGGTGAATGGCTGTTCCACCTGCGTCAGGAGACGAGGAGCGTACAGGACTTTGCCCTGGAGTTCAGGACCTTGGCTGCAGGAGCAGGGTGCAACGACAGGGCCTTAATAGACCATTTCCGATGTAGCCTTAGGGAGGACGTCCGCAGGGAGCTAGCGTGTCGGGACACCACACTCACGCTGGATGAACTCATTGACATGGCCATCCGTCTCGACAACCTGCTGGCTGCCCGCATACGTTCGGAACAGGTCCTGTCGTTTCCACCTCCCAGCCCTCCTGCTCCTATCCCTATGGAGTTAGGGGGGGCAGCGTCGAGGGGGACCGGAGGAGGAGTGTCCTCCTGCAACAGTTGTGGTCGACGCGGGCACACGGCCGACCGGTGCTGGAGGAACTCGTCTGGGAGTCGGGAGGGCAGGCGGAGCACTACTCGATCACCCCAGGTGAGTCAGCACCAGACTTACCCAGAGCTTCCTGTCGGTCATATGTATGTGTTAACCTCTTTCCTCGGGTTTTCTCCCTCTCTACAGCATAAGGTGCTAGTCGATTCAGGCGCAGCTGGGAATTTCATAGATCGGGGGCTCGCGTTAAAGCTAGGGATTCCCCTTGTGTCGTTAGACCTACCTTTCCGCGTGCACTCCTTAGATAGCCGACCATTAGGGTCAGGAATGGTCAGGGAGGCCACTGTACCACTGGACATGGTAACGCAGGGTAGTCATAAGGAGCAGATTAGTCTGTTCCTTATCGACTCACCTGCGTTTCCAGTGGTGTTGGGAATTCCCTGGCTAGCTCAGCACAACCTGGTGATTTCCCGGACGACAGGGTGCTCTTAAGGGGTGGTCAGAGGAGTGTTCAGGCAGGTGTATAGGAGTTGCCGTTGGTGCGACTACGGTGGAGAGTCCAGACCAGGTTTCCACCGTGTGCATTCCCTCTGAATATGCCGATTTGGCTGTCGCCTTCAGTAAAAAGAAGGCGACCCAATTACCACCCCATTGTCAAGGGGACTGCGCGAAAAACCTCCTGGAGAACGCTGCACTTCCTTGGAGTCACGTGTATCCTTTGTCCCAGGAGGAGACAAATTTCTAAGCAAACAGCTGGAGGCAGGGCTTTCTCCTATAGATCTCAATTTTTATGGAATAGTCTGCCTACCCATGTGAGAGACGCAGACTCGGTCTCAACCTTTAAGTCTTTACTGAAGACTTATCTCTTCAGTAGGTCATATGATTGAGTGTAGTCTGGCCCAGGAGTGTGAATGTGAACGGAAATGCTCTGGAGCAACGAACCGCCCTTGCTGTCTCTGCCTGGCCGGTTCACCTCTCTCCACTGGGATTCTCTGCCTCTAACCCTATTACAGGGGCTGAGTCCCTGGCTTACTGGTGCTCTTTCATGCCGTCCCTAGGAGGGGTGCATCACTTGAGTGGGTTGAGTCACTGACGTGATCTTCCTGTCTGAGTTGGCGCCCCCCCTTGGTTTGTGCTGTGGTGGAGATCTTTGTGGGCTATACTCGGCCTTGTCTCAGGATGGTAAGTTGGTGGTTGAAGATATCCCTCTAGTGGTGTGGGGGCTGTGCTTTGGCAAAGTGGGTGGGGTTATATCCTTCCTGTTTGGCCCTGTCCGGGGGTATCATCGGATGGGGCCACAGTGTCTCCTGACCCCTCCTGTCTCAGCCTCCAGTATTTATGCTGCAGTAGTTTATGTGTCGGGGGGCTAGGGTCAGTTGGTTATATCTGGAGTACTTCTCCTGTCTTATCTGGTGTCCTGTGTGAAGTTAAGTATGCTCTCTCTAATTCTCTCCTTCTCTCTTTCTTTCTCTCTCTCGGAGGACGTGAGCCTTAGGACCATGCGTCAGGACTACCGGGCATGATGACTCCTTGCTGTCCCCAGTCCACCTGGCCTAGCTGCTGTTCCAGTTTCTACTGTTCTGCCTGCGGCTATGGAACCCTGACCTGTCTACCGGACGTGCTACCTGTCCCAGACCTGCTGTTTTCAACTCTCTAGAGACCGCAGGAGCGGTAGAGATACTCTTAATGATCGGCTATGAAAAGCCAACTGACATTTACTCCTGATTATTATTTGACCATGCTGGTCATTTATGAACATTTGAACATCTTGGCCATGTTCTGTTATAATCTCCACCCTGCACAGCCAGAAGAGGACTGGCCACCCCTCATAGCCTGGTTCCTCTCTAGGTTTCTTCCTAGGTTTTGGCCTTTCTAGGGAGTTTTTTCTAGCCGCCGTGCTTCTACACCTGCATTGCTTGCTGTTTGGGGTTTTAGGCTGGGTTTCTGTACAGCACTTCGAGATATTAGCTGATGTACGAAGGGCTATATAAAAGAAACTTGATTTGAAACTTGCTATGGAGACATATGTTACTGAATCACTGGGAAAGGGATACATTCGGCCCTCTGCATCACCTGTCTCCTCGAGCTTTTTTTTTGTGAAGAAGAAAGATGGTGGTTTACGCCCGTGCATTGATTATCAAGGTCTAAATTCCATCACAGTGGGGTTTAGTTACCCACTACCTCTCATCGCTACGGCGGTAGAATCATTTCACGGGGCGCGCTTCTTCACAAAATTGGACCTGAGGAGTGCGTATAATCTGGTGCGTATCCGGGGAGGAGATGAGTGGAAACTGCATTTAGTACTACATCTGGCCATTATGAGTACCGCGTCATGCCATATGGGTTGACAAATGCTCCAGCTGTCTTTCAATCCTTCGTAGAGGAGATTCTCCGAGACCTGCTCGGGCAGGGAGTGGTAGTGTACATCGATGACATCTTGATCTACTCTGCCACACGCGCAGCGCATGTGTTTCTGGTGCGTAAGGTACTTGGGCGACTGCTGGAGAATGACCTGTATTGCAAGGCGGAGAAATGTGAGTTCTTCAAACAGGCCGGTGCAGCGGTTTTTAGGGTTTGCCAATTACTACCGGAGGTTTATCCGGGGTTTTGGTCAGGTGGCTGCTCCCATTACCTCACTGCTGAAGGGAGGACCGGTGCGCTTGCGTTGGTCAGCAGAGGCGGACAGAGCTTTCAGTCGTCTGAAGGAGCTGTTCACCAATGCGCCCGTGTTGGCGCATCCGGACCCCTCTTTAGCGTTCATAGTGGAGGTGGACGCGTCCGAGGCGGGGGTCGGGGCCGTGCTGTCCCAGCGCTCGGGCGTACCACCCAAGCTCCGCCCTTGTGCCTTCTTTTCAAGGAAGCTCGGTCCGGCGGAGCGAAACTATGACGTGGGGGACCGGGAGTTGTTAGCTGTTGTCAAGGCTCTGAAGGTGTGGAGACATTGGCTTGAGGGGGCGAAACACCCTTTTCTCATCTGGACTGACCATCGTAATCTCGGGTCATCCTGGCATCGAAAGGACAGTGCGGAGTCTTAGAGGGAGATACTGGTGGCCCACGTTGGCTAAGGACGTGAGATTTTATGTCTCCTCCTGCTCGGTGTGCGCTCAGAGCAAGGCTCCTCGGCACTTGCCTAGAGGGAAGTTACAGCCCCTCCCCGTTCCACAACGGCCGTGGACACACTTATCGGTGGATTTTCTTACCGATCTTCCCCCGTCCCAGGGAAGTACTACAATCCTGGTCGTTGGGGATCGGTTTTCTAAGTCCTGCCGTCTCATCCCGTTGCCCGGTCTCCCTACGGCCCTGCAGACTGCGGAGGCCTTGTTTACCCATGTCTTCCGGCATTATGGGGTGCCTGAGGACATCGTTTCTGATCAGGGCCCCGAATTCACGTCCAGAGTTTGGAGGGCGTTTATGGAGAGACTGGGGGTCTCGGTCAGCTTGACCTCGGGTTTTCACCCCGAGAGTAATGGGCAGGTGGAGCGCGTAAACCAGGATGTGGGAAGGTTTCTGCGGTCATATTGCCGTGACCGGCCTGGTGAGTGGGCGAGGTATGTTCCTTGGGCTGAGCTCGCTCAGAACTCCCTCCGCCACTCCTCAACGAACATGTCCCCTTTTGAGTGTGTGTTAGGTTACCAGCCGGTCCTGGCCCCATGGCATCAGAGCCAGACCGAGGCTCCTGCGATAGAGGAATGGGTACAGCGCTCCAAGGACACCTGGAAAGCCGTCCAGGAATCGCTAAGGTTAGCGGGACAACGGCAGAAGAGGAGCGCTGACCAGCACCGCAGTGAGGCCCCCGTGTTCACACCGGGGGACAGGGTCTGGCTCTCGACCCGAAACCTGCCACTCCACTTGCCCTGTCGGAAGCTGGGGCCGCAGTGTGTGGGGCTGTTTAAAGTCCTGAGGAGAATAAACGAGGTGTGTTATAGGTTACAACTTCCTAGGTATTACCGTATTAACCCCTCGTTTCATGTGTCTCTCCTCAGGCCGGTGGTGGCTGGTCCCCTGCAAGACGGTGAGGTGCCTGAGGTCCCTTCGCCCCCTCCGGATATTGAGGGGTCCCCGGCGTACACAGTACGTGACATTCTGGACTCGAGACACCGGGTGAGGGGCCTACAGTACCTCGTGGACTGGGAGGGGTACGGTCCGGAGGAGAGCTGCTGGGTTCCGGTGGGGGACATTTTGGATCCTTCTCTACTGAGAGACTTCCACCGCCTCCACCCGGATCGCCCGGCGCCTCACCCTCCGGGTCGTCCTCGAGACCGGTGGCGGCGCTCTGCGGGAGCCGCGCGTCAGGAGGGGGGTACTGTCACGACTTTCGCCGAAGTTGGCTCCCCTGCCTGTTCGGGTGGTGCTCGGCGGTCGTCGTCACCGTCTTACTAGCCGTCACCGATCCCTTTTTCGTTTGTCTGTTTGTTTTGTCTTATTAGTTTCACCTGTGTTTCTGTTTTCGGTTAATGAGCTTCCCTATATGTAGTAGGTAGACCCGCCCTTGTTTTGTGCGGGATTGTCTTTATGTTACGTGTGTGTGTTTTAGGTAGAGGTGTATTTATTTGTCTAATTACTTGACACCCTGTGTTTTGGGTTATTCAAGTTGTTCGCTGCGCCCTGTATGTTTGGGCTTATTTATTTTTTGTGTGCTATAGTAAAGGAGCACTTTTCGCAATTGGAACTCTCTGCGTCTGATTCCTTCACCCACCTAGTCCCGCGTGACACGGGGCTGGCAGCATCATGTTGTGGGGGTGCTTTGCTGCAGGAGGGACTGGTGCACTTCACAAAATAGATGGCATCATGATGCAGGAAAATTATGTGAATATATAGAAGTAACATCTCAAGACATCAGTCAGGAAGTTAAAGCTTGGTCGCAAATTGGTCTTCCAAATGGACAATGACCTCAAGCATACTTCCAAAGTTGTGGCAAAATTACTAAGGACAACAAAGTCAAGGTATTGGAGTGGCCATCACAAAGCCCTGACCTCAATTCTATAAAACATTTGTGGGCAGAACTGAAAAAGCGTGTGTGAGCAAGGAGGCCTACAAACCTGACTCAGTTACACCAGCTCTGTCAGGACGAATGGGCCAAAATCACCCAACTTATTGTGGGAAGCTTGTGGAAGGCTACCGGAAACGTTTTGACCCAAGTTAATTTAAAAGCAACGCTACCAAATACTAATTGAGTGTATGTAAACTTCTGACCCACTGGGAATGTGATGAAAGAAATAAAAGCTGAAATAAATCATTCTCTCTATTATTCTGTTATTTCACATTCTTAAAATAAAGTGCTGATCCTAACTGACCTAACACAGAGAAGCTTTACTCTGATTGAATGTCAGGAATTGTGAAAAACTGAGTTTAAATGTATTTGGCAAAGGTGTATGTAAACTTCCGACTTCAACTGTAAGTTGTGTATACAGTTGAAGTCGTCTCATTGGCTGTTAATCATGAAGTACATTCCATGTGACAGTCTCTGTCACGCCCTGACCTTAGAGTTCCTTATTTTCTGTTTGGTTAGGTCAGGGTGTGACTCGGGTGGGAAAGTCTATGTTTTCTATTTCTTTGTTTTTGGCCGTGTGTGTTTCCCAATCAGAGGCAGCTGTCTATCGTTGTCTCTGATTGGGGATCATACATAAGTTGTCATTTTCCTTTTGGGTTTTGTGGCATCTTGTTTTCTGTTTCGTGTTTTCTGCCTGACAGAACTGTGCGCTTTCGTTTTCACGTTTGCTATTTTGTTTGAGTGTTTTTGAAGTAAAAGAATCATGAACACTTTCCACGCTGCGCTTTGGTCCACTCTTCCTACCACCAACGAGAGCCGTAACACTATCTGTTCATACTAGAATGTTTACGTTTATAATGAAAGTGTTTTTAGGTATGATGTAGCTTGTTGATTAAGAAGACATAAAAGTCTATTAAAAATGACCAACCAAGTATATCCAAAATGTTTATGTTTTCGGGTTATGAGTAAAGTACGCAATTTATCATAGGAGTAACGGGAGTACCCTATGGCCGTACTCTACTCGAGGACGTGGTTACGTTAAGCCCTGCCTTGCCGTGTATATCTTGTGGATCCATCTTCAAGTTTCTCCTATCACAGCCATTAAACTCTGTAACTGTTTTAAAGTAACAATTGGACCCATAGTGAAATCCCTAAGCAGTTTCCTTCCTCTCCGGCAACTGAGTTAGGAAGGGCGCCTTTACCTTTGTAGTGACGGTGTATTGCTACACCATCCAAAGTGTAATCATAACTTAACTGCTCAATGGGATATTCATTGTCTGCTTCTTTTATTTATTTTACCCATCTACCAATAGGTGCCCTTCTTTCCAAGGCATTGGAAAACCTCCCTGGTCTTTGTGGTTGAATCTGTGTTTGAAATTCACTGCTCGACTGAGGGACCATACAGAAAATGTATGTGTGGGGTACAGAGATGAGGTATTCATTCAAAAATCTTGTTAAACACCATTATTGCACACAGAGTGAGTCCATGCAACTTATGTGGCTTGTTCAGCAAATTGTTACTCCTGAACTTAGTTAGACTTGCCTAATGGGCTGAATACTTGACTCAAGAAATTTCAGATTTTCATTTTTAATACGTTTTTAAACATGTCAAAAAACACAATTTCGCTTTGACGTTATGGGGTATTGTGTGTAGGCCAGTGACCAAACCAAATCTAAATTTAATCCATTTTAAATTCAGGATGTAACACAACAAAATGTGGAAAAGGTCAGTGGATGTGAATACTTTCTGCATGCATTGTAAATCCTGTGTAACAACTAACGACAACCTTGTAGATGTTACGTACTCTGTGGTGTATTAGTGTGTTTATTTTCTCACTTGGGTGGCGCTTTGAGAAGCTGACGATTAGATTGTCAGAATGGGTAATGTACTTTGTAGGTACACAATAATTACAAGTTAGTACACCAAGATGCATTTCATTTGAACCCCCTAGCCTGAAGTCTATTGATGCACCGGTGTGTCAATCTAAGTAACATAATATAAAAATCCACATCAAAGTCCTTCAGTTTAAGCTAGAGAGATCAATTTGTTTTGCATGGGCTGCGTCTCAATCCACCACATCCGCCTACGGCAGCCTTCCGCATCTGCGGCAGAAGGTGGTCGAGCTACAGCAGTGTTTGTCAGACCATGAGATATCCCAAAAATCAGTCTTCACATGAACACGGCTGCCAGTGCCCAACGGGACTCATCTGAAGTCGGTACCATGGGCTACAAATTAATGTAACCCCACTGTGGAAAGGGGAGATTATCACAAACACAATGTTTGTCTCCGGTATAAAAAATGTATGGAAGTATGGAGGTAGTTTTGTGCTAACACAAAAAAAGGGGTTAAATAAGTGTAAAAAACGAACAAAAATATTTCCTGAGCTTTCTTATACACTACATGACCAAAAGTACGTGAACACCTATATTACTTTTACAAAGAATTGTCTAGAATGTCATTGTATGCTGTAGCGTTAAGATTTCCCTTCACTGGAACTAAGAGGCCTAGCCCGAACCATGAAAACATCCCCAGACCATTATTCCTCCTCCACAAAACTTTACATTTGGCACTATTCCAACCTTAAAACAATTCTATATGTCAGTTTATAACCCATCTGTCACGCCCTGGCCTTAGTATTCTTTGTTTTCTTTATTATTTTAGTTAGGTCAGGGTGTGACATGGGTATTTATGTGGGTTTTGTAGTGTCCAGGGTGATTGTAAGGTTTCAGCGGTTTATTTAGAGTAGTTGGGTTTATGTTTAGTATAGTTGTCTAGCTGTGTCTATGTTGTGTGTAGTTGTCTAGGAAAGTCTATGGTTGCCTGAATGGGTTCCCAATTAGAGACAGCTGGTTTCTGTTGTCTCTGATTGGGAGCCATATTTAAGGTAGCCATAGGCTTTAGTTTGTTGTGGGGAATTGTCTATGTTGAACGTTTGTAGCCTGTGTGTGTGCACTACGTTTATAGCTTCACGGTCTTTTGTAAGTGTTTCGTTTTGCCTTCTTCACAATAAAAAGAAGATGGCTTATTTTCCACATGCTGCGTTTTGGTCCGTCTCACTCCCACACGATCGTGACACCATCAAAACTATGAAATAACACATATGGAATCATGTAGTAACCAAAAACGTAGTAACCAATAAAGTATATATTTGAGATTTTTCAAAGTAGCCTTGATGACAGCTTTGCACACTCTTGGCATTCTCTCAACCAGCTTCATGAGGTAGTCACCTGGAATGCATTTCATTTGACAGGTGTGCCTTGTTAAAAGTTAATTTATGTAATGTTTTTCCTTCTTAATGTGCTTGAGCCAATCAGTTGAGTTGTGACAGGGTAGGGGTGGTATACAGAAGATAACCTTATTTGGTAAAAGACCAAGTCCATATTAGGGCAAGAACAGCTCAAATAAGCAAAGAGAAATTACAGTCCATTATTACTTTAAAACATAAAGGTCAGTCAAAACAGAGAATTTCAATAACTTTTACACTTTCTTTAAGTGCAGTCGCAAAAACCATCAAGGGCTATGGTGAAACTGGCTCTCATGAGGACCACCACAGCAATGGAAGACCCAGAGTTACCTCTGCTGCAGAGGATAAGTTCATTAGAGTTACCAGCCTCAGAAATTGCAGCCCAAATAAATGCTTCACAGAGTTCAAGTAACTGACAAATCTCAACATAAACTGTTCAGAGGAGACTGTGTGAATCAGGCCTTTATGGTTGAATTGCTGCAAAGAAACCACTATTAAAGGACACCAATAAGAAGAAGAGACTTGCTTGGGCCAAGAAACACGAGCAATGGACATTAGACCAGTGGAAATCTGTCTTTTGGTCTGATGAGTCCAAATTTGAGATTTTTGCTTGTCTTTGTGAGACGCAGAGTAGGTGAACGGATGATCTGCGCTTGTGTGGTTCCCACCGTGAAGCATGGAGGAGGAGGTGTGTTGGTGAGGGTGTGCTTTGCTAGTGACACTGTCAGTGATTTATTTAGAAATCAAGGCACACTTTACCAGCATGGCTATCACAGCATTCTGCAGCGATACTGTCACGACTTCTGCCGAAGTCGATGCCTCTCCTTGTTCGGGTGGTGCTCGGCGGTCGACGTCATCATTGATCCATTTTTCATTTTCCGTTGGTTTTGTCTCGTATTCCTACACATCTGGTTTCAATCCCATTCATTACCTGTTGTGTATTTAACTCTCTGTTTCCCATCATGTCTTTGTCAGAGATTGTTTTATGTTCAGTGTCGTGTTGTTTGTATTTGGTGAGCGACGGGACCTCGTACCCAATTTGTTTCATTTGTATTTATGGTTTTGGTATGTTTTGTTTTATTAAATTACTCCAGTTTACCAAGTTTAATTCTCCTGCGCCTGACTTCCCTGCCACCTATACACACAAATTGTGACAGATACGCCATCCCATCTGGTTTGCGCTTAGTGGGACTATCATTTGTTTTTCAACAGGACAATGACCCAACATACCTCCAGGATGTGTAAGGGCTATTTGACCAAGAAGGAGAGTGATGGAGTGCTGCATCAGATGACCTTCACAATTACCCGACCTCAACCCAATTGAGATTGTTTGGGATGTGGAAAAGGAAAAGCAGCCAACAAGTGCTCTGCATTTGTGGGAACAGGTGAAGCTGGTTGAGAGAATGCCAAGAGTGTGCAAAGCTGTCATCAAGGCAAAGGGTGGCTACATTAAAAAATCTAAAATATATTTTGATTTGTTTAATACTTTTTTAGTTACTATATGATTCCAGATGTGTTATTTCATGTCTTCACTATAATTCTACAAATCTAATCAAACTTTATTCGTCACATGTGCCGAAAACAACAAAGTGTAGACCTTACCGTGGATGCTTACTTACAAGCCCTTAACCAACAGTGCAGTACAAGAAGAGTTAATAAAATATTTACCAAATAAACTAAAGTAAAAAATAATAAAAAGTAACACAATAAAATAACAATAATGAGGCTATATACAGGGGTACCGGTACCGAGTCAGTGTGTGGAGGTACAGGTTAGTTGAGGTAATTTGTACATGTAGGTAGGGGTGAAGTGACTATGCATAGATATTATACAGCGAGTAGCAGCAGTGTACAAAACAAATGGAGGGATCAGTCCGGGTGGCCGTGTGGTTAATTGTTCAGCAGTTGAAGCTGTTATGGAGCCTTTTGGTCCTAGACTTGGCGCTCAGGTACCACTTGCCATGCAGTAACAGAGAAAACAGTCTATGACTTGGGTGACTGGAGTCTATGACAATTTTATGGGCTTTCCTCTGACACCGCCTATACGATGACCGAGGTGATATAGTCTTCAATGCCATTGGATGAATCCCGGAACATATTCCAGTTTGTGCTAGCAAAACAGTCCTGTAGAGTAGCATCCGCGTCATCTGACCACTTCTGTATTGAGCGAGTCACTGGTACTTCCTGCTTTAGTTTTTCCTTGTAAGCAGGAATCTGGAGGATATAATTGTGGTCAGATTTTCCAAATGGAGGGCGAGGGAAAGCTTTGTATGCATCTCTGTGTGTGGAGTTAAGTTGGTCTAGAGTTTTTTTTCCTAAAACTTTTTCCTAATTTATTTTTGTAAAACTGATTTAAGTTTGCCTGCATTTAAGTCCCCGGCCACTAGGAGCGCCGCTTCTGGATAAGCATTTTCCTGTTTGCTTATGGCCTTATAGAGTTGGTTGAGTGTGGTCTCAGTGCCAGCATCGGTCTGTGGTGGTAAATAGACGGCTACGAATAATATAAACTCAGCAAAAAAATAAACGTCCTCTCACTGTCAACTGTGTTTATTTTCTAAATTTTTAATTTTCGAAATAAACTGTGTTTTTTTTCTTTACTAACAGAAATGGAACAATGTATCCCTGAACAAAGGGGGGGGGGGGGGGGGGTCAAAATCAAAAGTAACAGTCAGTATCTGGTGTGGCCACCAGCTGCATTAAGTACTGCAGTGCATCTCCTCCTCATGGACCGCACCAGATTTGCCAGTTCTTGCTGTGAGATGTTACCCCACTCTTCCACCAAGGCACCTGCAAGTTCCCGGACATTTCTGGGGGGAATGGCCCTAGCCCTCATACCCTCCGATCCGACAGGTCCAGACATGCTCAATGGGATTGAGATCTGGGCTTTTCGCTGGCCATGGCAGAACACTGACATTCCTGTCTTGCAGGAAATCACGCACAGAATGAGCAGTATGGCTAGTGGCATTGTCATGCTGGAGGGTCATGTCAAGATGAGCCTGCAGGAAGGGTACCACACGAGGGAGGAGGATGTCTTCCCTGTAACGCACAGCGTTGAGATTGCCTGCAATGACAACAAGCTCAGTCCGATGATGCTGTGACACACCGTCCCAAACCATGACGGACCCTCCACCTCCAAATCGATCCCGCTCCAGAGTACAGGCCTCGGTGTAACGCTCATTCCTTTAACGATAAACGCGAATTCGACCATCACCCCTGGTGAGACAAAACCGCAACTCGTCAGTGAAGAGCACTTTTTGCCAGTCCTGTCTGGTCCAACGACAGTGGGTTTGTGCCCATAGGCGACGTTTTTGCCGGTGATGTCTGGTGAGGACCTGCCTTACAACAGGCCTACAAGCTCTCAGTACAGCCTCTCTCAGCCTATTGCGGACAGTCTGAGCATTGATGGAGGGATTTTGCGTTCCTGGTGTGACTCGGGCACCTGTGCATGTGTTGTTGAGCGTGGTCTGCCACTGTGAGGAAAATTAGCTGTCCATCCTGTCTCCCTGTAGTGCTGTCTTAGGCGTCTCACAGTACGGACATGGCAATTTATTGCCCTGGCCACATTTGCAGTTCTCATGCCTCCTTGCAGCATGCCTAAGGCACGTTCAGGCAGATGAGCAGGGACCCTGGGCATCTTTCTTTTGGTGTTTTTCAGAGTCAGTAGAAAGGCCTCTTTAGTGTCCTAAGTTTTCACAACTGTGACCTTAATTGCCTACCGTCTGTAAGCTGTTAGTGTCTTAACGACCGTTCCACAGGTGCATGTTCATTAATTGTTTATGGTTTATTGAACAAGCATGGGAAACAGTGTTAAAACCCTTTACAATGAAGATCTGTAAAGTTATTTGGATTTTTACCAATTATCTTTGAAAGACAGGGTCTTGAAAAAGGGATGTTTCTTTTTTTGCTGAGTTTAGATGAGAACTCTCTTGGTAGATGGTGTTGTCTACAGCTTATCATACGGTACTCTGCCTCTGGCGAGCAATACCTCAAGACTTCTTTAATATTAGACATCGGGCACCAGATGTTATTGACAAATAGACACACACCCCCACCCCCGTCTTGGCAGATGTAGCTTCTCTGTTCTGCCGGTGGATGGAAAATCTCGCCAGTTCTATATTATCCGTGTCGTCGTTCAGCCACGACTCGGTGAAACAGTTTTTAATGTCCCCGTGGGTGGGATAATCATAATCGTAGGTCATCAATTTTATTTTTCATTGATTGCATGTTAGCCAGTAGAACGGATGGCAGTGGGAGTTCACTCGCTCGCCTCCGGAATCTTAGATGGCAGCCTGACCTGTGCCCCCTTTTCCTTAGTCTTTTCTTTACGCAAATGACGGGGATTTGGGCCTGCTCCCGGGAGAGCAGTATATCCTTCTCGTCAGACTCGTTAAAGGAAAAAGCTTCTTCCAGTTCAAGGTGAGTAATCGCTGTTATGATGTCCAGAAGTTATTTTCGGTCATAAGAGACGGTAGCAGCAACATTATGGACAAAATAGGTAAAAAAATAAGTTACAAACAACGCAAAAAAAACGGTCAAAATAGCACAGCTGGTTAGGAGCATGTGTCAGCCATCCTCTTCAGCGCCTTTTTCAGAAATGTGGAATGTAGAAAATAGTACAAATAAAGAGGATTTTGAAGTGTGCCATTCACGGGTAGTTAAGAGCCTGTTGAGCTTACAACCTTAGTTATCTCGGACACCCAGCTCATCTGTCCAAGAGATTACAACCTTTTGACAGTTTATACTAAATCGGATGTAGCTGAGAAGAAACTAAACACTAAATTTGTGAGTTTAGTAACAAACATGGTAACAAGCATTTGTTGTAAAACCTCTGTAATTACAGACTGCAATTACCATCAATTACATGTTGTTACTACAGTGTAACTATGAGTTATTACAAATTAACTACAATATTTGTTAGTGTAATTACACATTTATTACACTGTAATATGGACCTCTTAAAATTAAGTCTTAGCAAAATAAATTATAAAGCACTTCACAGGGTGGTGAAAGTTCAAGGTGATACGCTTGATGCTCCTACAGAAAAAAATATCGAGGGTCTTATTTTGGCGGCATGATGATCGATGCTTGGCTGTCATTTGACAAATAAAAAATATCTCACTCTTTTGTCCATAATAATTGGCTATATAGTGCACACGCCAAAACTAGAGTGGGCACATTCGCTAAAACACATTTTTTTTCTTCACAAAACCATCAGTAGAGGTGAAAGTACTACGGAACCCCATTTAACTAAAAATAAATATTTTTATTTGGGAATGGGAATTTAACCACAAAAGTTATTTTATGTGCACTAGGTCATCACCCACATCCTTTTATCCACAACATGTTAATTTGATGTAAACATCTCTTGTGGGAAAATGCGCATTCTATTTTTATGCCCATTTTTTTTTTAATTCGCATGAACATCTGTCACCAATTGGACGGAAACCTAACTTCTATCAACAATGGACTAATGAAATAAATACCAAAAGATAGTTTTTGGGTGGAGTTTTTCTTTAATAAAGAAAATGCTGAACTGAAGATATCTGACATGTTTTTTGTTAGGCTCAGTTGTAGATTTGGCTTGTTTTACATTATAGCATAAAACGCAAAAAGCATAAACGTATTGTTGATAACAAGCAGTCTGTAAACATCAGCAGTAAGCTACTGTAATACATTTACCAATACAGTTTATCCTCACTTCTTATTATAAATGTCAGGAAAAAGATACGTAAAGATACTTTTGTGTTCATAGTAAAATTGAATACTTTTTTTTAGTTTCACACAGATACTGTATCACAGGGGTGCAACTTTGGTTTTAGAAGTGGGAGGGACATAAGGTATTTTTTATTTTATTTTACCCAGTCGGATAAACACTTCAAACAGCCTACCCGACTGCTCGGAGGCGTCCACGGTCCTAAAGCACACTGTTGCGTGTTTTGTATCACATTCCAATGATAAAACTGGGGGGGACAAAAATGAAATTTCAGAATAACATTTTCTCACATATTCTTCTGTAAGACAAACCGCAGTTGACATCAAACCAACTCTTGCCATTATGAGTACCATGTTTTTCTCCCATTCTAGCACAGTCTTCACCGTCTGGATTGTTTCTTTCCTTGTCTCCTTGCCAGTTGTCAGGCTCTTCCTTGCCATTTTGGGAAACAAACCAGAAGCTACAGAGGAATCACATTATAATTAATTCAGCCATCCATGTCCTCATATTAACTGCATTGTTTGGAAATCCTCATTTCACCTGTATTTTTGTGTTTAGTCAATTATGAGAACACATCACAATACTCTAATGCTGTAGAAGCAATACTGAATGATCATGCTTTCGTAAATGTATTCCTATTCAAAATAACTTCTGACCTGTTATTTGATTCAAGAGGTGTGTCGTCCACCCATAACCACTTTCCCTCTTCTTTTTGGTCTGTCAGTCCGATCCAGAACTTGTCTTCACCCTCACTCATTATAGCACCAACTTTCTTATCTAAGATTGTCTTCACCAGGAACATTGATTGACAAATTATATTAGAGTGCTACAATGGGTTAAATGGATAGTTCACCCAAATGTTGCCTTACACTGATTGATAGCAGTCTATGGACTAGACGAGTACACCCAAGAACAGTAATCCACGCTTTTGTGGAACCTAAAGCTCAATGACTAAAAAGTGTTTTCATTTTACTGGTTTTGGTTATGAAATGCTAAAATTAGCGGTTGGTGACAACAGGGAAAGGGGGATAACTAGTCAGTTGTACAACTGAATGCATTCAACTGAAATGTGTCTTCCGCATTTAACCCAACCCCTCTGAATCAGTGAGGTGCGGGGGGCTGCCTTAATCGACATCCACGTCGTCGCCGCCCGGCTAACAGTGGGTTAACTGCCTTGCTCAGGGGCGGAATGACAGATGTTTACTTTGTCAGCTCAGGGATTCGATCCAGCAACCTTTCGGTTACTGGCCCAATGCTGTAACCTCTAAAAGCATGGTATACAAAAGAAAAGCGTGCTTTGCAGTCTCTCCTTGTCCGTAGACAAATTTCAGTTTAGCCTTATAAGGCAAAAAATACAAAATTATGTAATTGGTTGAATTCTCCTTCAAACATGGTGTACTTGAATTTTTGTAGATTGCATGTTAAATTGCATGTGCTGTATAGTTGTTTTTTTCTCATTAGACTGACATGGTACTAAGCCCTCATAATAAAATGTAAAGCACTTTTAAATCTTATAAACCCATTGGCTCAATCTGTAATTTGTGGATACAAAATCTATTGCCCGACCACAGCCTTAATTAATGAAAGATAATATGGAAGGACAGATGCAATGTGTTATTTAATTCCCATTCAATAGTCGTGATAACTACCTGCTCATAATGGCTGTCTATGATGACCAGCTGTCCTCCCATGGAGACACATTTTCCCTGACTCTCAACCCAGTTCAGACTATCATTGGAAAAATAATAGCACTTTTTCCCCTGACACATCCAATCATGAGCACACATTGGACGCTCATGCTCTGTGGAGGGAGGGAACAGAAATAACCTGGTGATATATATGTCTTTGTCTATAGTCCCTTATCAAAATCCAGTATTTGTAACATACTATATGAATAGTTACTTTTTTTTTATCTCACTGATTGTGTAAGATCCATACTGACATGAAAACACATTGATTTACTATGCATATACTTAGCCTCAGCCTAAGTGGGATAAGAAAAAAGCAGAAATGGACTGAAACCGAAGCAATAAAATTAGGTTTGAAGTGACTTCCATTTTCTTTTTTTACCATGGAATTTCTTAGAGTAATTCCAATTCCTTAATGGAGTTCATTCTATGATATAAAACATAGGCCTATGTATAACAAAGCACTTTTTGGAATGACTGGATCTTGTGCCACTATTAATTTGGACATTCTCGCATAGTACCTGTGATTGTACAGCAAGTTCTCTGCTCAATCAATTCTTGATTATGTTTCAAAACTGTTGAGAAAAAAGAAAAAAACGAGTCACATTTTGTACTCAGACTTCCCCTTCTCTCTTCTGGTTAAAACATGTTACATTTTTGCATCGTGACATCAATCATTTCCTCATAACTGAGAGGGTAAAGCCCATATACTATACACTTTCTATCGGGATGAAAATGTCACTGGAAATGTACTGTTTAGTATTCATCTTAGCATGTGTCACATGATCCAAAATTCACCTGCTGTAAGATTATTTTCAAATCAAATCTTTGAGATTTTGAAGAGTGCTGCACTGGGTTTGTGGGCTAATTGTATCAGTGTGAAAAAGACACATTTGAAACGTACAGTAATGAGTTTTACCCAACTTTCCTGTGGCTATCCTATCCCGCCTCATATGTGAACAGCCAGTTTGGGACTCCTAATCCTACTCTAGACTCCACCATGGGTCTACTCTACTCTATATATAGTACTTACAGAGAACCCCAAGTCCAATGACAGCACCCATCAGAAGAACACAGAGAATCACCAGAACAACTCTGACAGGGTCATATCCACTTGGTTTGACCTTTGACCCCTCCTGAGAATCAGGGTCACCAGCTGAGGGGACAGAGAGAGAATATGAATCAGACTCCCATCAACTTTCTACTTAGTTTTATTGTATGTTAGACATGAAATCATCAAAACATGAAGAAAATGTATGATTCATGGAACAAGGAACATGGTTTTTGAGGCTATGGAGACAAGGATGATGAAAAATCTCAATTAGATTCTGTTCTGCATGCTGAAAACTTTTTTTCTCACCCATATGTGGTTGAGATATTTTCAGTTTGCTGAAAGCAAATGTTCTCATTGTTTTGCCTTGCTTGCAATTTGCACTGACTTCATCTGACCCCACACAACCACACTCACACACGCACACGTAACCACACACACAAGCACTCACCCACACACACACACACACACACTTACCATTAGGGTCGATAGATGGCTGGTTGCATCTGGTTCTGAAAATGGAGATTTCAGAGTGTGTGGTATCATTCACTGTGGATGCTGTTGCTGAAATGTAACCATGAAAGTGTGAGAATAGGACAAAACTCCTCTCATCACATTGGCTGTTCAAGAACAAGCATTTTTGACACTCAATTTGTCAATGTAAAAAAAAATGGCATAGATCACTGATAAAGCATGAGGCCTGCTTAAAAATGTTTATGCCAACCAGCTAAATATAGGTTTCTTGAAAACCCTTTTAATATACCTACAAAGTACTAATTGAAATCCCTAAAATCTCTTTGTGATGTAACCCACTGGGCAAAAACAGGTTGAATCAACGTTGTTTCCATGTCATTTCAACCAAAAAACGTCAGTGTGATGACATTAAATTAATGTGGAAAACCGATTGAATTTGCAAAAAATCATCAACGTGAGGGTATTTAGTCTTTTTTTAAACAACTTTTAACCTAAATCCAATGACGTGGTTGGTTGACAACTAAACCAAATGCAAATCAAAACTAGACGTTGAACTGTCCTCTGTGCCCAGTGGGAAGTCATTTTGTTTTGAAATAGTTAACAATATGCATTGTCAAATAAAGTCAATACAGTATTAATCTAATTTCAGAATAATCTGGAAATTGAGAATGTGGTACTCGTCTCTGAGAGGTGGGGCTGGATGACCATGAGATCAAAATGATAGCTTTAACCATGTTTTGAAGCTATACAGTGTTTGTTTACAATTACGTTGTGTACAAACAATGTAGTACAACAAATGTACATTTGGCGTTCTGATGGGATAATACAGTTGAACTAAGCTCATGAGGCATTTATAAGTAATATTCTTCAAGAATCAATATCTATATATCATTCATATAAAAGTCTTAAAATGTATTTACCAATCGCAGATTGCCTCTTTAACATTAGATAGATATTTATGCAGGTAGAAGCTTTTTGTTGAACATTCCTCACATCCTGAGCATACAGCATGTCTATAAAAAAGCATTTTTAGTGACATATTTTAGTTTAGAACGTACCACAATTTTTTCCTTCAGTCCTTTGTTGCTTTTTGAACTTTACATCAGCATAGACTATTCCTTCAGACATAATTAGCTATTGCAATTGTCTGTCTTTCAGTGAGTCGAGATGGTTACTGATCCTAAACACTGCTACCAGGCACATTTCACATCAACCCAAAATAGAAATGTCTTCAACCCAAAATAGAAATGAGGGAAAGAAGATGTTGAAAACAGCAGCAAAAAAGTTCCGCAATGACACTTCTCTTTTCTCTGTTTCGGGCATTCATTCTCAACTAACAAACTAATATGTTAGCTATCACTATTAATTAATAAATGGTAGGCCTACTCCTATCATTGGTCATCCATTACATCCACACAGTTCAATCTCTCATTGACATGTAGCTGAACTACATGAGACATTGGAATCTTATTAGTTTGATTAATAGTATGTTTCTATTGTTTGCTTCTAAAAGCTCTTAGTTTAGATAACTACTGTGGTTTTATTAGAAGTCTGTTGGTTTTCTTGTTAGTTGGAAAAGTATTATTTGAACAATCTTTAATTAGGGGTTTGCCTACAAAGACAGATGTGACATTTATATTTTATTACAGCGTTAAAAGTATCTACATTAATGCTTGCTCATTAGAAACAAAATAAGAGTTGAAGTTTGGTGTTTGGCATTTCCTCAAGTCAAATGTCCTGGACTGGTACATCGATGACATGAAGATACACTGTGTGGACATTATGACAACTCTCAGTCTTTCCATCTCATCCGTCATTCCATCTTTACCATCTAATCAGCCCTGTCTTAATTGGATATGAATTTGATAATGTGATGACTGATCTCCCAGTGTAGTGTGCATAAACAGTGTTCATGTTATCAGGGATCCTTGGGACATCCCTACCCTAAACCCTAAACCCTAAACTCTAAGCTTAACCCCTACCCTACCCTACCCTAACCTTAACCATAACACTTACTTAACCCTAAGCCTTAACATAACCATTTAAATGTCATTTTTAATGGGGTGACATCAGAGTTGGGACGTCCCAATGATCCCGTTTAGACTTTGAAAACTGCAGTAGCAAGATGGGGCATTGAACACGATTGAATCATTTCCACAGCTAATAGTTTCCTACCATTTGACTACTCATTCATTTCATTATAGAGTGAGCTTCCAACAAACGCCTATATATAGACACAAATAACAATGTTAATAATAATAATACTTTATTTAACTTGTATACCGCTTTTCATTACAGAAAATAATATCAAAGCATAACAAATAAACGGAGATTGAATGTCTATATTTGGCTGCAGAGGTAAGGCTGGGAGTTGAGGCAGTGTAGCTTCAGTGATGGGGGCTTTGACCTTACAGCCAGAGTGAATTTATTTTACTTAACTGGGCAAGTCAGTTAAGAACACATTCTTATTTTCAAAGACAGCCTAGTGTGTAAACTGAGCGACAGATTTGTACTGTGTCAGGGATTCGAACTTACAATCTTTCGGTTACTAGTCCAACGCTCTAACCACTACGCTACGCAGGCCACGCTGAAATAAAGACAGTCTGACAAACAGGGCCAGAACGCTTCGTCGGTGCACCACATCTACTTCTCCGACGGCCAGTGCCTCTCCGTGGGTACTGGTCCTCCATTGCCGAACATGTAGCACCCACCTATGTGAAACCATCGCCGCTGAAAATCCCACAAAAAGCAACTACATCTTGGCAGTGGTTAAGAACAGTCCCTGAGTCTCTTCTGCCATCTCTGGACACATCATGCAGTACTTGTAATTCTTCTCGACAGATGAAATAATAATAATAATAATAATACTAATTATGCATTCATAATTATAATTATAATAACAATTAACAATTAATAATAATAATGATAGAATATTATGTAACTAATAACAATGTTAATTTTCATTTTGATGGTCCCTGACCAAAGAAGATTCATAAATGCGTATGCAAAACCCGGATGTTATATCAAGAAACGTACTATTTCAGCAAATCAGTGTGTAGGATGCTTGACTGAGCCATCTAATGGCCAATGAGATGGAAGTATTTTCTGATAAAGAGAGGGTCATCCAGGAAGAAGGCGGTGACACATCCTTTCTTGGGCGAGTTGGCAGATAAGAAAAGTGGTACAAGGACGACTGAAGTGAACATGGCCCCCAGCACGCAACGGAATGAAGTTGTGTCCGACGTAAAAAAGGGAATTCGGGCAATCCTGCTCGGACCCCCTGGTGCTGGGAAAGGAACACAGGTGAGTGAGTTATGCTAACTTGCTAAGGAAGTGTAGGAATGGGAAACATCTTGGCCCACACTGCCGACTAACTTTATACACCCTGTCCTGAAGTTCATTCTGAATTGGCTTGCATAGATGGCTATCTCTGCTCGCTTGACTAAGTCGCGTATAATGAATTGTGTAGTTAGATCAGACGAATAAGGAAGTATCATAAAAGTTGTATCTAGCTCGCTAACCAGTTATGAGCGTCTGTCAAGTGGAATGTAACTAATTCCCTCTTGTCTCCCACCATCTGGTGCTGGCAAGTTTGACTGTGTGCCAAGGTGTTGCAAGATCACAATGTGGTACTCGTCTCTGGAGTCGCATGCCAACCGTTTGTGTGACTAGTCCTAAAGATAAGAGGGCCCTTTCAACGTCACATTAGGTGACTGTATGCGAATCATACTCTCCAGCTGTCCAGAGCCAACTGCTTTCACTTGATCTAACCAGGTTCAGTTAAAACGTGTTACCTCTTGACTTCCCTGTCAATAAGCTCAATGAAGTTCTTATTTAATTTCTGGGCGTATGTGGTCCAGGAGAGCAACCGCTTGTGCAGGGTTTTGTTAGGTAATTATGTCAGGTGTGTTTAGGCTGATCTGGAACATAAGCTGGTACACCCTGCAGCTTCCCACGACCAGAGTTGGGGACTTCTGTATTTCCTTGCAGTCCTGTATCCATATGTCTTTCATGGCTATAGTAGCTGCACAGCATTGTAAATACACACACATACTGAATACATTTTTTTATTTTTTGCACAGGCTGGTAAAAGTACTGTAGGGGGCTTTCAGACACATGTTTTGAATATCCCAAGTATGTAGTCAGTCCTCTGAGGGTTTGGTCTTTTTTTTCTGTTCTGGCACAACCTGAACATCCCACTGAAATGTAATAACAAAATGGCAACATGATTGTGTCTTTGAAACTACAGTAATGCATGTGCTATGAAGTTAATTATTCAACACTTACTTTGTGCCTTCCCCACACACATTCAGACTCATGTCATGTGTGGAGGCTATGTTCTGTAGCTGAAGGAATTTTGCACTTCGACTGTGCTAAAAATATGGATAACAGCCAGCCATTTTACGATTCAGCATGACTTTAATCCTTTGACGGGCTCCAACCTGTTGTAGTAGTTTGCCAGGTTGCGATGTGCATATGCTTGGCCATACTCTTCTCCTCAGAGTTGTCAAGTTGAAATTGAGACGTAGCATTTATGTAGTCACACCTTTTGCCCTTATAACATGAGGCTTGATGCCAATACCCACGCTCTCCCTCTCTCCTCCAAGGCTCCTCGGTTGGCAGAGCAGTACTGTGTGTGTCATCTGGCCACGGGGGACATGCTGAGGGCCATGGTGGCGTCTGGCTCTGGGCTCGGCAAGAGGCTCAAGGAGACCATGGATGCTGGGAAACTGGTAAGATGTGTAGTGTGTTTTCATGTTAGTTCTGAACATGTTTCTGCGTGCATTTTTGAAATGGGAATTAATATTTTGTGTCACCGGTGTGTCATCTCATGCATTTCTTTTCACTGCTCATCACTCTGTGAACTTACTCCTGTCAAATGACTCATAGGTCAGTGATGAGATGGTGGTAGAACTCATAGAAAAGAACCTGGACACGCCTCCCTGTAAGAAGGGGTTCCTATTGGATGGATTCCCCCGCACAGTGAAACAAGCAGAGATGGTGAGGATTGGTTGGTGCCTGACTCCATTTTGCTGTCAATCCCCCAGAGCAAAAGTTTGTCTTTCTGTTAGTCAAGCATAAGCAGTGGTAAACATCACACAAAATGAATGCGGGGGGTGTGAACTACGTTTACCCTCAAATTTACCACTGAGCATATGAACCTGTTACCTCCCTGCTCCCATGTTTCATGACTCCCTCTGTCTCATAGCTGGATGACTTGCTGGAGAAGCGCACAGAGAAGCTGGACTCTGTGATCGAGTTCTCTGTCGACGACTCCCTACTGGTGCGCAGGATCTGTGGCAGGTAGGACCAAATATTCCGCGGTGCCCTGTGGTCTGAGCAAGTTATTATCGGCCATTTGTTGGACAAATAATGTTGCAGAGCAACACCACCTCATCCACGACAAACAATGCTCTGTATTGAAGACACAGCTTCAAAGAGCGGAAGTGATGTACCTGTAGTCCATTGAAATGGTCACATCAGCATGTCAAAAAGGGCTTCTTTGTGTGGCCATGGTGGGATATAGTGTACGCCTTTGAAGTGGGCCAAGGGCAGTGTGGGTGGAGGACTAACCTTCTCCTCTCCCCCTCAGACTAACCTTCTCCTCTCCCCCTCAGACTAATTCACCAGCCTAGCGGTCGCTCCTACCACGAGGAGTTCAACCCACCCAAAGAGCCAATGAAGGACGACGTAAGTATTTTGTCGACGGACGTCGCCCTTCCTGAGTCTGGAAATCCTACTTCTATTGTAGATCCCAATCTGCTAACTCGTGTTCAAATGTGTTTCTTGGTCAACTTGCACTTCAAAAGTGTGTGTGTGTGTGTTCAAGTTTGGTCAAACATGCACTTAACTAGTGTCTATGCTTGTAATATGACAAAGCAGTGGCGCATTTGCACAGTCTTTCACAAGTGTTGTGAAACCCCTTGGCTAGGAGCTTCTGTGCTAATGGCTCTGAGCTCTTGTTTCATTTAGCAGATGAGTTTATCCAGAGCGATATACAGTAGTGAGTGCCTACATCTCATACTATTCCCCCCTTCTCTGTACTGGTCCCACGTGGGAATTGAACCCACAACCCTATCGTTGCAATGCTCTACCAACTGAGCCACGTGGGACTGTTTCAGATGCTCAGCACAGATGGCTTTCAACACACACGAGGGGTTGTAATGTGTGTGTGTGGTGTACCCAGAGATGTAGCTCAGTGCCACTGGCTCGGGAAACAATTTGACACAGCTCCAAACCTTCACAAGCCCTTCTGTGTTCATCATAGCTCTGACAAGACTGTATAGGAGAGAATTTAACATGGCAGATGCATTTGCCCAACTTGAGATCTAGGGGGCGCCATCACCATATTTCCTACATTGATCCAAGTCTTTCAGATCTGTCAACTCAAAGGGGTGGGGAAAAAGACCTGACCAGAGAAAGAAACCAAAATTGCCCTTTTCACCCATGAAAGGTTTAATCTCTCTGTCCCCATCAGGTGACAGGGGAGCCGCTGATGCGCCGCAGCGACGACAATGCGTCGACGCTGCGCTCGCGGCTGGAGGCCTACCACGGGCAGACGGTGCCCCTGGTCAAATACTACAGTGCCCGCGGCCTGCACAAGGCAGTCGACGCCGGCCAGTCCCCCGACGTCGTCTTCGCCTCCATCCTCGCCGCCTTCTCCTCGGCCGCAGCCGCCACCTGTAAAGACCCGGTGCTCTTCGTCTAAGCTCCCTCTTCCTTTTCTGTCTCTCCTTCACGCTCCTGTCGTCTAGCTTTCCAACTCTCCTTTTTGAATCTTTCTCTCTCGGGACTAGTCTGTGCTCCGCTCTCCTGCCCCTCTTCTGCTTTCCACTTTCTTCATTCTGTGGTGGGGTGGTCTCTACCTTGTACTTGAATGCTCTCCACTACTGGGACTTGAATAGACTTCTCCTGGAAACTACAGAGACTGGACTAGCTGGTTATAATGGAGTGTATAAGATGAGTGTATTTTCCCCTTGGGCCAGGTATACATATCAGTGGTAATCAAAGGCATGTTTCTTTGTCATTCTTTGTAAACAGGTGTAGACGAACAGTGAAATGCTTACTTACGGGCGCTTCCCAATAATGCAGAGGGGAAAAAAGATTAATAATAACACAAGGAATAAATACACAATTGCTAACGATAACGTGGCTATATACACATGTCTATATAATGTAGCTTCAGTGATGGTCCCTGTCCTTGGATTAAATTGAGGAAGCAGTTGGGAATAGGGATGTGATTTAAGAATGAATTACACTTCATCTGAATGTAATGAGTCCTGGGCTAGATGACAGGGATAGCTAATGTCGTACAATCTCAGAAGTCTACTCAGGAATTCATTATGAATCTATTGCCTCTTCTACTTTGACACCTTGTGTGCTTTGGTTAGTGAAAGCATGCTACTTTTCTAGAGTATAGTCAAAGTACCTGTCATACAATGTACATTTAGTTCCTGTTAACCAACACTTGTTTTTGTTCCTATTGATGTGATTTATATTCCACACTATGACTAGGCTACCAGTTGACTCCTTTGCCCTTTCCTTTATCCTGTCTAGATCTGTCCCCTCTCTGTAGACTGACTTCTCTCCTCTGAATGCATGATGTTCTCAGGGTAGTCAGAAAACGAGAGCGGTTGTATTATGTGACACTATTGGCCAGTAGGCTTGCGGTTAGAATTTTTCTAGCTTGACTAGATAATGTTAAAAGTATCAAAACAATGACACCACTGCATTGAATGCTGCTTTAGTTCATGTAGTCAAGTTTTCTACTAGCAAAATTATTGTTAATCTACTGCTGTCACCATTGTAGTTCAGCGTTAATTTAAACTTATGCGAAGCCTAACGGCTGATGCTTTTGATTGTTAAATGTTGAGGCACTAAGTTTTAAAATGGATGTTGGAAGCCTAATTGCACTATAGATGGACAGGATTGTTAAGTTGAACAAGGACCTGTAGCTGTCCAAGGGAGCAACTTGAGACTAGCTATACGTTCTGCATCATGCAGCTTTGAATGACCCAAAACTCAGTATTTTGTTAAAATGTTTGTGCGCATGTCTTTAAATTCACCTGAGACTTTTTTTTTTTTTTTTTTTTTTTCCCCCCCAGCTGTTTGAATCCCTGCTGGCCAATCCTGGCAATGGAAACGAGGGAGGGGTAGGAGGAACTGTTGTACTGTAGGACTTAATTTTGGAATCTTGCTGGAGGATGAGCGAGTGTCATGTACTGCATTCTACAAGGAACACGTGGAGCCATCTTGAAATTGACTTTGATTATGTTACCCTTCTAATAAAATGAAGCCGCTGTTCGACAATCATTTTGTAGCCTCCCTTTGTGCTGATTACTACTATAATATTACTTGCTACTAGTGTAACACTCAACTGCCATTATCTCAATGTGAATTTAGTCATGGTTTACTTTGCATATTGGGTGTATGTCTATGGAACTTAATGCATTAGCCTGTAGAGTGGGTAAAGTTCATACTTGTCAAATGTGTAATCAGGTTACCTGGTCAGGAAATTCTCTAAATTATTATAGACACTGAACGATGTACTTTGAGGACATGAATCCAAGTACATTGCGCCAGCACTCAATCAACTGCCTTGTTCGGCGGCGGCAGGTAGCCAAAAGCCAGAGCGTCGGACTTGTAACTGAAAGGTTGCAAGATCGACTCCCCGAGGCCCCTGAACAAGGCAGTTTACCCACTGTTCCTAGGCTGTCCATTGAAAAGAGGAATTTGATATTAACTGACTCGACTAGTTCAATAAAGGTAAAAAAATATATCTAAAGTTGGATGAAATTCGTCATCGACTGTGGTGAGCACTCTTTAGGATTTTACTTATTTCTGGGATCTCTTACACAAAATAATGTTCAAGTTCCAGGTGATTATATTCCACAAGCAAAATATTGACATCAGTTTCCCGTCAAGACCCACCAGTAAGTGCTTTTTGAGCTTCCAACGGTGACGTCACTACGGACGGGTGGGGTTTCCGTGTTCTATGTTGGTAGCGGCACAGACTAGGGTTTTCCTCCGTCAGAAAGCAAAGAAGCAAACTGCGAAGATTATTCTGTTGCGCTCCAAATAGGGGACGGAGTCCCAGCTGTATTTTATATTCAGTCTATACGCCTATATATATCTATATATAGTCCATTGATATTTTAGGAATGGTGTCAGGTTCCGTATTGGAGGCTGAGATGAAATAGCCTAGACATAACGAGGACTTCAACACGCCCAAAGCAATCGATCACTGCGCATCGCCACTCACGGGAGAAGACTCACAACGGGTACCAGAAAACGGTCTCACCACCCCGAGGTAAGAAAAGTCTGCCGTATTGGGCCTTGACAAAAATGGCAACATGTCCAAGAGTTCGATTTTTACGCATTTCATCATGCGTCTTGTAGTTTGGAATGTCATGTCGCTCAGTTGCCTACTAGGCTACATTAAGGTCAGTAACCTATCGCTAACGGAAGTGTTAGTTTGCTACCTGGTCAGTGTATATGAACTGCCAAAGGTACACTACATGACCAAATGTATGTGGACACATGCTCGTCGAACATCTCATTCCAAAATCATTGGCATTAATATGGAGCTGGTCCCCCCCTTTGCTGCTATAACAGCCTCCAGTCTTCTGGGAAGGCCTTCCACTAGATGTTGGAACATTGCTGCAGGGACTTGCTTCCATTCAGCCAAGAGCATTAGTGATGTTTGGCGATTAGGCCGGGCTTGCAGTTGGCGTTCCAATTCATCCCAAAGGTATTCGATGGGGTTGAGGTCGGGCTCTGTGCAGGCCAGTCAAGTTCTTCCACACCGATTTGACAAACCATTTCCTGTATGGACCTTGCTTTGTGCACGGGGGCATTGTCATGCTGAAACAGGAAAGGGCCTTCTCCAAACTGTTGCTACAAAGTTGGAAGCACAGAATCGTCTAGAATGTCATTATATGCTGTAGCATTCAGATTTCCATTCACTGGAACTAAGCCTGGAACATGAAAAACAGCCCCAGACCGTTATTCCTCCTCCACAAAACTTTATAGTTGGCACTATGCATTGGGGCAGCTAGTGTTCTGGCAACTGGCAAAACCAGATTTGTCCGTCTGATTGCCAGATGGTGAAGCGTGATCCATCACTCCAGAGACGGCGTTTCCACTGCTCCAATGTCCAATGGCTTTACACCACTCCAGCCGATGCTTGGCATTGCACATGGTGATCTTAGGCTTCTGCACGGAAAGCGGTACCGGAGCGCCAAGTCTAGGACCAAAAGGCTCCTTAACAGCTTCTAGCTATAAGACTGCTGAACAATTAATCATATGGCCACCCGGACTATTTACATTGACCCCCCCATTTGTTTTTTGCTACTGCTACGTGCAGTGGCGCCCCCCGAAATCTTTCATGGGGGTGGCCAGATTGGGCCACTGAAAATCTTGGGGTGGCACACCAAAACCAAAAGCCATAACTGAAATTCAGGAATTCTGTTATGCTGTTGTAGTATATAGGCTAGTTGAAAACTATGTCAATATGAGAGTTAAGAAATCACATACTGATATACACTGCTCAAAAAAATAAAGGGAACACTTAAACAACACAATGTAACTCCAAGTCAATCACACTTCTGTGAAATCAAACTGTCCACTTAGGAAGCAACACTGATTGACAATAAATTTCACATGCTGTTGTGCAAATGGAATAGACAAAAAGTGGAAATTATAGGCAATTAGTAAGACACCCCCAAAAAAGGAATGGTTCTGCAGGTGGTGACCACACACCACTTCTCAGTTCCTATGCTTTCTGGCTGATGTTTTGGTCACTTTTGAATGCTGGCGGTGCTCTCACTCTAGTGGTAGCATGAGACGGAGTCTACAACCCACACAAGTGGCTCAGGTAGTGCAGCTCATCCAGGATGGCACATCAATGCAAGCTGTGGCAAAAAGGTTTGCTGTGTCTGTCAGCGTAGTGTCCAGAGCATGGAGGCGCTACCAGGAGATAGGCCAGTACACCAGGAGACGTGGAGGAGGCCGAAGGAGGGCAACAACCCAGCAGCAGGACCGCTACCTCCGCCTTTGTGCAAGGAGGTGCACTACCAGAGCCCTGCAAAATGACCTCCAGCAGGCCACAAATGTGCATGTGTCAGCATATGGTCTCACAAGGGGTCTGAGGATCTCATCTCGGTACCTAATGGCAGTCAGGCTACCTCTGGCGAGCACATGGAGGGCTGTGCGGCCCCACAAAGAAATGCCACCCCACACCATGACTGACCCACCGCCAAACCGGTCATGCTGGAGGATGTTGCAGGCAGCAGAACGTTCTCCACGGCGTCTCCAGACTCTGTCACGTCTGTCACATGTGCTCATGTGCTCAGTGTGAACCTGCTTTCATCTGTGAAGAGCACAGGGCGCCAGTGGCGAATTTTCCAATCTTGGTGTTCTCTGGCAAATGCCAAACGTCCTGCACGGTGTTGGGCTGTAAGCACAACCCCCACCTGTGGACGTCGGGCCCTCATACCACCCTCATGGAGTCTGTTTCTGACCGTTTGAGCAGACACATGCACATTTGTGGCCTGCTGGAGGTCATTTTGCAGGGCTCTGGTAGTGCACCTCCTTGCACAAAGGCGGAGGTAGCGGTCCTGCTGCTGGGTTGTTGCCCTCCTTCGGCCTCCTCCACGTCTCCTGATGTACTGGCCTGTCTCCTGGTAGCGCCTCCATGCTCTGGACACTACGCTGACAGACACAGCAAACCTTTTTGCCACAGCTTGCATTGATGTGCCATCCTGGATGAGCTGCACTACCTGAGCCACTTGTGTGGGTTGTAGACTCCGTCTCATGCTACCACTAGAGTGAGAGCACCGCCAGCATTCAAAAGTGACCAAAACATCAGCCAGAAAGCATAGGAACTGAGAAGTGGTGTGTGGTCACCACCTGCAAAACCATTCCTTTTTTGGGGGTGTCTTACTAATTGCCTATAATTTGCACCTTTTGTCTATTCCATTTGCACAACAGCATGTGAAATTTATTGTCAATCAGTGTTGCTTCCTACGTGGACAGTTTGATTTCACAGAAGTGTGATTGACTTGGAGTTACATTGTGTTGTTTAAGTGTTCCCTTTATTTTTTTGAGCATTGTACTTTGGTTTCTTATTTTACAGTTAATGTTACTATTTATCTGATGCATAGACTAATACCGGTACAGTTAACATTTTGAGTTCTGCGACAATCCTGTTTTAATGTGTTATTTGTCTGTATAAATGTGTTAGGCGATTCATTGTTCTTCAAATAGGCTAGTTGTCCTTTTCCTTAAAATTACACATATATAGCTTTAATTTGAAGGAGCATATTGATTGTAAGGAACAAAACATTTACTGGGAACAAGCATACTCAAGTTTAAAAACATCACACAGAGGCCTCCAATTATTTCCAATACAGCTTTATGCAGCTGTTGCTGTGTCTTTTTGTAAACAAAAATATTATACAGTTGAAGTCGGAAGTTTACATAAACTGAGTTTAAATGTATTTGGCTAAGGTGTTTCACAATTCCTGACATTTAATCCTAGTAAAAATTCCCTGTCTTAGGTCAGTTAGGATCACCACTTTATTTTAAGAATGTGAAATGTCAGAATAATAGTAGAGAGAATGATTTATTTCTGCCCACAAATTTTCTATAGGATTGAGGTCAGGGCTTTGTGATGGCCACTCCAATACCTTGACTTTGTTGTCCTTAAGCCATTTTGCCACAACTTTGGAAGTATGCTTGGGGTCATTGTCCATTTGGAAGACCCATTTGCGACCAAGCTTTAACTTCCTGACTGATATTTTGAGATGTTGCTTCAATATATCCACATAATTTTCCTTCGTCATTATGCCATCTATTTTGTGAAGTGCGCCAGTCCCTCCTGCAGCAAAGCACCCCCAAAACAGGATACTGCCACCCCTGTGCTTCACGGTTCAGATGGTGTTCTTCAGCTTGCAAGCATCCCCCCTTTTCCTCCAAACATATTGATGGTCATTATGGCCAAACAGTTCTATTTTTGTTTCATCAAACCAGAGGACATTTCTCCAAAAAGTACAATCTTTATCCCCATGTGCAGTTGCAAAATGTAGTCTGGCTTTTTTATGGCGGTTTTGGAGCAGTGGCTTCTTCCTTGCTGAGCGGCCTTTCAGATTATGTCGATATGTTTTACTGTGGATATAGATACTTTTGTACCTGTTTCCTCCAGCACCTTCACAAGGTCCTTTGCTGTTGTTCTGGGATTGATTTGCACTTTTCGCACCAAAGTACGTTCATCTCTAGGAGACCGAACGCATCTCCTTCCTGAAGAAGCGCGGTCCCATGACGGCTGTGCGGTCCCATGGTGTTTATACTTGCGTACGATTGTTTGTACAGATGAAGGTGTACCTTCAGGCATTTGGAAATTGCTCCCAAGGATGAACCAGACTTGTGGAGGTCTACAAATTTTTTTCTGAGGTCTTGGCTGATTTCTTTTGATTTTCCTATGATGTCAAGCAAAGAGGCACTGAGTTTGAAGGTAGGCCTTGAAATACATCCACAGGTACACCTCCAATCGACTCAAATTATGTCAATTAGCCTTTCAGAAGCTTCTAAAGCCATAACATCATTTTCTGGAATTTTCCAAGCTGTTTAAAGGCACAGTCAAATTAGTGTATGTAAACTTCTGACCCACGGGAATTGTGAGACAGTCAATTCTAAGTGAAATAATCTGTCTGTAAACAATTGTTGGAAAAATTACTTGTGTCATGCACAAAGTAGATGTCCTAACCGACTTGCCAAAACTATAGTTTGTTAACTAGAAATTTGTGGAGTGGTTGAAAAATGAGTTTTAATGACTCCAACATAAGTGTATGTAAACTTCCGACTTCAACTATATGTCCAAAAATGAAAAACAAAACATAAAAAGCATTATCATGTACAATGTACATTTTACTATACACTACTGACAACCTATTCTTATCCCTGCTTTAAGGGCTACATTCTTTTCAATACAGCTTTATTCGCCTGTTGCTGTGTCTTTTGGCAAACACATCCACAAAATCAAGATTTATGGCCCTCGCCCTTCTTGACGCTACTCTTCACACCCCCAAATTGAGCAATCGCTCATCACTCATTGTATTTCTCAAGACAGTCTTGATTAACTTTCGCACAGAAAAACTGTGCTCAAATGCTGCAGTGCTCACAGGTAATGCAAGTGCAATTTTGCAAAGTTTAAACATCCCGTGGAACACCTCCCTATATGGCTGAAGGAAGACTGCGAGCTCTATTAAACTGGTTGGTGTTTCCAAACCACTAGTTTGCTTCCTATCAAGAATTCACTTAAGCTGAGGGATCTCATATTCTAGATCCTCAGTGCTGCAGTTGTATTGTGAGGCAGATGGAAACACTTATTTTTTTCACACAAAATGTGGGACTGCAGGGATTCAAGGCTTTGTATTCCTTGCATTGTGACACCATTTTCTTTAGAAAATCTTCTCTTCATCTCAGATAGAAGCACATCAACAATTGGAATGAATGAACCTGCCCGAAATGACTCCTGTGATCTGACGCCCTGGACGGCCTGGAGGTCACAGTATTGTCCCAAATCTCATTCAAGCGAGAGCCCTCTCTATAACTGTTCAATGTGTCAACAAGAGAATCAACAAGGGTAACAGCCATGCCCAAATTGAGTTGTGGGGACTGTAAAATATCTGACAGATGTTTTATCTCACCAAAAACAATGGTGAATGTTACAAGGAGGCCGACACACTGTAGATCTATTTGGGCTAATTTGTAATATCGGCCTACAGACAATTCAGACTATTCAAACTCAACTACCAATAAACATGAATCCGAAGGGCTTTATGTGATTATGTCATGACCCAGGTAACATTACTCTCTAGCCATCCATTTCATTATCGGGGGCACTGTCACACTGTCATAACTTCACCTGTTGGTCCAGGAATGGGTTGAATAACTCTAGCTGGGTCCTGCCTCGCTTGGTTGTCGACCTCTGGGACTGTTGTTGCTGCCTGTTCCGCACTTTCGTGCCGTGCTGCCATCTGGTGTTCTTCACTGTGCTCTGTCACTGATGCTGCCTGTGCCAGTTCGTCGCTGTCATGTTCTGCCATGCTCTCTCGCTGCCTCTGCCTGTTCATTGGCTTGCTCAATGATGTTATCATCATCTTCGACTGCATCCTCATTAACCCTCTGCTGCTGCTCCCCTGTCGGCTGTGTCTCCTCTGTACTACTTTTCTTCTTAAAGAAAGAAGAGATATTCGTGGACTTTCTCTTCATTGTCTGCAAATTGACATAGCTACAGTGACTAATCGTAGCTAGTAAGCTAACGCTATACCAGCCCATAACGTCAGCTAGCTAGATGCTGTGGCAGTCCTAAGTTCATCAAGTAGTTTGAAAATCGTTCTAGAAAGCTACGATAACTCTGACTATAGTTAGCTAACACTCTATGCTGCAGAGTAACCTTAAGGCATAAACTAGCTAGCTAAGCCTCCCCAATACCTAATTTAACTAGCTAACTTAACTAGCTAGCTAACTAACATATGCTAGCTAGCTAGCTAGGTAATTCGACACCGTCAAAAACGAACAGTTTACTGAGTGCATACATTTTTTTACTATAACTAGTATTGTATGACTTACTTACACGTAGTCTGGTGGTCTCAACTCTGCAGGCATCTGCCAGCTAGCCTAGCTTCCGATTATGCCACCAGAGACACGAGGCTGAGCTCAGCTGCTGCTATCCATGAGGCAGACTGTCATCTGGCAGTGCACTGTGCAGTAGCAGGCCGGGAAGGGGTGAAGGGTCGGAGTGTGACGCAGTTCCGGACGGTCAAAAGCGTCTGGCTGGCTATGCATTTGTTATTTTATTTTACATGAACTATTTTGAAAAATATACATTATTTATTTAAATGAATAGTACCTAAAGTAAAATATCAGATAGAAGCATATTATGCATATGTGACTCGCGAGGGGGCTCAGTGGGGGGGGGCCAGCGATTGAATCAGGGTGGCCGTGGCCCACCCTGGCCACCCCTTGGCGGTGCCACTGGCCTACGTGCTGTCTATTATCTAAGCATAGTCACTTTACCCATACCTACATGTACAAATTACCTCAACTAACCTGTACCCCTGCACATTGACTCTGTACCGGTACCCCCTGTATATAGCCTTGCTATTGTTATTTTATTGTGTTACTTTTTATAATTTTTTACTTTACCTGTTGTATTCGGCGCATGTGACAAATAAAATTAGATTTGATGTTCGGCCATGGAAACCCATTTCATGAAGCTCCCGACGAACAGTTCTTGTGCTGATGTTGCTTCCGAAGGAAGTTTGGAACTCTGTAGTGAGTGTTTCAACTGAGGACAGACAATTTTTATGCGCTACTCGCTTCAGCCCTCGGCGGTCCCGTTCTGTGAGCTTGTGTGGCCTACCACTTCACGGCAGAGCCGTTGTTGCTCCTAGACGTTTCCACTTCACAATAACAGCATTTACAGTTGACCGGGGCAGCTCAAGCAGGGCAGAAATGTGATGAACTGACTTGTTGGAAAGGTGGCATCCTATGACGGTGCAACATTGAAAGTCACTGAGCTCTTCATTAAGGTCATTCTACTGCCAATGTTTGTCTATGGAGATTGCATGGCTCTGTGCTCACATTTATACACCTGTCAGCAATGGGTGTGGCTGGAAAAAGCAAAATCCACTAATTTGAAGGGGTGTCCACATACCTTTGAATAAATTGTGTATATATCCCATATTATTGTGCATGTTCTGACTGCTCCTCATTCTTGAGTATAAAACAAGTGCACAGTAATCTAACAGTGAGTCAAGGCTGATGATAGAGTACCATAGTACATAACTACTGTGTGTGCATCTGTGTTTGTTTATGTACATGCATGTTGCTACAGTACCCCGTAGGAAGTGGTGAGCTACTGTTTAACACCTCTGAGCATTCTTTGACATCTGTATTCCAAAATGCCCGTCATGTCGAATGCCCTCTCATTCTCAATTTTCTCCTCTCCCCTCTCACTCATTCGTTCCTTGTCCCACCGCTCCCCTGTTTGTCCCGAAAGCATTATTGAGGCCAGGATATTAATATCATTCCATTGAGAGAGAGCGAGGAAAGAGGTGACGACATGCAACCATGAAAGCCTGGTATCCAGCTGCTTGCTCTAGTTACCGTCTGTCCTCAACAACTAATAGGGAAGTCAACACTCACTACCCCACAACTATATTACCTCTATTTATTGGAAACACTGACTTCATTTGTAGTCTCTGGTCCCACATACTAGAACTATTATTGTAATCATAGTTTGTTAAGGCCGCTTCAGGTTACAGTCCACTGGAAGTCAGCCTAACAGTCAACCATACTAGGCCTATGTGACATACTGTATCTATCTCCACTCACATGCACTGTCCTCATTGACACCTCCTTCTCTTTTTCCCTCAAATTACCCGGCCCCTCCCTGTCTTTCATACCCACTGGTTGGTTGGTAGGCCCTGGTCTGTGTTGGTGGATTGGGGCTCAGTGGGCTGTGGGGCTGGGACCTGGGCCTATTCTCTGCCCCTGTGACGCCTCCAGGCTTCACATTAAACATTCAACAACTCAGCAGTTTGCCTCCTGAATGCTCCTCTAATTATAGAACCTCGTAGCCTGACTCTCCCATTTATCTCACTGAATCAGAGGGGCATTCATACGTGTGTATCTCTTTATGCAATACATAAGTGTGTGTGTGTTTTGGTTTGACGATGTGCCAATGTGTGGATGACTGGGTGTGTAAGTATGTGGGTGCGTGGCGTGTGTGTTCGAGTGCTTGTAATGGGGTTTTTCCAGGGTATTCCTGTTGCTTCATTTTGTTTGAAAAGGGATGCGAGACTGGCTGACCACTCCTCCTCTCTGCCTGCTTCAGTTCTGAGGTAAATTCAGAGGAAACGCAAAGTCTGGTTTCTCTAGGTGTTTCCACTGAATGGCCAGCGACTGTCTCTGGCTCTCAACTCCTTTTAAAACTCCCACATCTTCCATTACCTTATAAGACTGATAGTGTGGGAGGGCTCCGAATGACCTCCAAATGACCGCCAAATACACTATGATTCCGTAGGTAACCAGATAATGGCTCTTTTAGCTGAACAGAAGGACATGTTTCCTTTTTAACCCGGTTTTCACATAGTCTCATCACATCACGACATGACTCAACTGGCCTGGTGTTTGGAGGCGGCAGGAGTCTTGGCCTGCCCAGCATGTTAGCGAGACACGGCGATGGCCTCGTCACAGAGAGGGGAAGAGAGAGAGGAACGAGAGGGAGAGAGAGAGGTGTAACTGTGTCGTAGCCACATGGGCAGTTCACTCTGTTACCTCCCTCCTATATTAACTTCTGCCAGGAGAGAAAGAAAGATGTCGAAAAAGAGAACAACACACTGAGAGGCATCTCACTGCCTCATGCTGCTGTCACCACCTTTGTTATTTTTATTTCTTGTTTTTATTTTTATTGAACCTTTATTTAACTAGGCAAGTCAGTTAAGAACAAATTATAATTTACAGTGACGGCCTACCCCGGCCAAACCCTAACCTGGACGACGCTGGCCGCCAATTGTGCGCTGCCCTATGGGACTCCCACTCACGGCCGGTTGTGATACAGCCTGGAATTGAACCAGGGTCTGTAGTGACGCCTCTAGCACTGAGATGCATTGCCTTAGACCGCTGCGCCACTCGGGAGGCCCTTTATTAACCTGTTATTGCGCCATTCTGGTCTAATGAATTTAATCCATTAAACCAGTAAACCTGAGTTCACAGAGACCACCTGCTCTACCCAGAGACTCAGCCCAGAGACACAGGCCTCAGTCCTCAGTTAGAGCTCAGGGCTTACAGAGAGTTTAGGTAATATCGCTACAAAGCAGCTAATTAGCTTACCAGCTTGTCTGCCTACCCCGCTGTCTGTCAGTCTTTGGAAACAACCACACAGTGCCATGAATCGGCTTGTTTGTGTGACGGTGAGCTTTAATTACTTAGGCCTACTGGAATATAGTACTGTATCAGTAGCCTACTGGGGTATAGTACTGTATCAGTAGCCTACTGGAGTATAGTACTGTATCAGTAGCCTACTGGAGTATAGTACTGTATCAGCAGCCTACTGGAGTATAGTACTGTATCAGCAGCCTACTGGAGTGTAGTGCTGTATCAGCAGCCTACTGGAGTATAGTACTGTATCAGCAGCCTACTGGAGTGTAGTGCTGTATCAGCAGCCTACTGGAGTGTAGTGCTGTATCAGAAGCCTACTGGAGTATAGTACTGTATCAGCAGCCTACTGGAGTGTAGTACTGTATCAGCAGACTACTGGGGTATAGTACTGTATCAGCAGCCTACTGGGGTATAGTACTGTATCAGCAGCCTACTGGGGTATAGTACTGTATCAGTAGCCTACTGGGGTATAGTACTGTATCAGAAGCCTACTGGGGTATAGTACTGTATCAGAAGCCTACTGGAGTGTAGTGCTGTATCAGAAGCCTACTGGAGTATAGTACTGTATCAGCAGCCTACTGGAGTGTAGTGCTGTATCAGAAGCCTACTATGCCCCCTTTGTGTTAGTTTGTGTCAACCATATCTCTGAATATCAACTGTATCCCTGAATAATATGACATTTACACACACACACAAAACATATTTATTTTATAAAGCATAATTTCATTTACATTTACATTTAAGTCATTTAGCAGACGCTCTTATCCAGAGCGACTTACAAATTGGTGCATTCACCTTATGACATCCAGTGGAACAGCCACTTTACAATAGTGCATCTAAATCTTTTAAGAAGGGGGGGGGTCAGAAGGATTGCTTTCATCCTATCCTAGGTATTCCTTAAAGAGGTGGGGTTTCAGGTGTCTCCGGAAGGTGGTGATTGACTCCGCTGTCCTGGCGTTGTGAGGGAGTTTGTTCCACCATTGGGGTGCCAGAGCAGCGAACAGTTTTGACTGGGCTGAGCGGGAACTGTACTTCCTCAGTGGTAGGGAGGCGAGCAGGCCAGAGGTGGATGAACGCAGTGCCCTTGTTTGGATGTAGGGCCTGATCAGAGCCTGAAGGTACTGAGGTGCCGTTCCCCTCACAGCTCCGTAGGCAAGCACCATGGTCTTGTAGCGCATGCGAGCTTCAACTGGAAGCCAGTGGAGAGAGCGGAGGAGCGGGGTGACGTGAGAGAACTTGGGAAGGTTGAACACCAGACGGGCTGCGACGTTCTGGATGAGTTGTAGGGGTTTAATGGCACAGGCAGGGAGCCCAGCCAACAGCGAGTTGCAGTAATCCAGACGGGAGATGACAAGTGCCTGGATTAGGACCTGCGCCGCTTCCTGTGTGAGGCAGGGTCGTACTCTGCGGATGTTGTAGAGCATGAACCTACAGGAACGGGCCACCGCCTTGATGTTAGTTGAGAACGACAGGGTGTTGTCCAGGATCACGCCAAGGTTCTTAGCGCTCTGGGAGGAGGACACAATGGAGTTGTCAACCGTGATGGCGAGATCATGGAACGGGCAGTCCTTCCCCGGGAGGAAGAGCAGCTCCGTCTTGCCGAGGTTCAGCTTGAGGTGGTGATCCGTCATCCACACTGATATGTCTGCCAGACATGCAGAGATGCGATTCGCCACCTGGTCATCAGAAGGGGGAAAGGAGAAGATTAATTGTGTGTCGTCCAAAGTTGCCCAAGTGAAATATAGCACAACAGTATAATAGGGACATCCCCAGTGTTCCCTTTTACTTTGGTTGGAAGTCCCTGGTCAAAAATAGACCCATGCTTTTATTGTCTAACCCCAAAACCGTGTAACCCCAAAACAGTCTAACCCCAAAACGATGTAACCCCAAAACAGCAATGCAACAGCAGCATTTCAGCTCTGACTCAGTGGCTTGTGTAACAACTATTGGGTCTTTCAGTGGCACACCGGTATTATATCAAATTGACTTACAGTAAGTTTGTGCGTGCGTAGATGCATTATGTAGGTTCACAGGGTTCCTGGGAAGGATGGAGGATCCGACAGTACTTAGACTGTACAGTTTCAGTGTCTTCCGCAAATAGAATTGCTGAGACTAGGCCAATCAAACTGAAAGCACAAACTGGTCCCACTTAATGTCCAAGAAGAGTAATGTCTCTGTCAAGAGGCTCTGCATACAGTTGACTCACCTTGCAGCAGCAAGCATAACAATATCCCACATGTCTGAGAGGTTTTTAATTCAGAAGACAAGAAACGAGAGCTGCTTAGAGGCTAAATAAGATGTCATTAGTGTAATTGTACATCACAGCGAGAGATTGTGTGTGCGAGCGAGCAGCAGTCGAGTGGGAGGACAAGTGAGGGAAAAAGCGTGTGCCGATCACAGAACCTAGACCACTGAGTCTTCAGGATGTTCATGCCCATCTGCCATGCCTCCTCACTCACACTCATCCCTCTTTCTATTTATCTCTCTCTCTCTCTCTCTCTCTCTCTCTCTCTCTCTCTCTCTCTCTCTGTCTCTCTCTCTCTCTCTCTGTCTCTCTCTCTCTCTCTCTCTCTCTCTCTCTCTCTCTCTCTCTCTCTCTCTCTCTCTCTCTCTCTCTCTCTCTCTCTCTCTCTCT
>NC_074686.1:7775681-7838181 GCF_029448725.1 Salvelinus fontinalis
ATACCCACACTGAACAAAAATTTAAACGCAGCATGTAAAGTGTTGGTCCCAAGTTTCATGAGCTGAAATAAAATATCCCAGAAATGTTCCAAATATGCACAAAAAGCTTATTTCGCTCACATTTTGTGGACACATTTCTTCACGTCCCTGTTAATGAGCATTTCTCCTTTTGCCAGAAATAATCCATCCACCCTTGGGGAAATTGGCATGCTGACTGCAGGAATGTCCACCAGCGCTGTTGCCAGATAATTTAATGTTCATTTATCTACCATAAGCCGCTTCCGTCTTTTTAGAGAATTTGGCAATACGTCCAACCGGCCTCACAAACGCAGACCACGTGTATGGCGTCATGTGGGCGAGCGGTTTGCTGATGTCAACTTTGTGAACAGAGTGCCCCATGGTGGCGGTGTGGTTATGGTATGGGCAGGATAAACTATGGACAACGAACACAATTGCATTTTATTGATGGCAATGTGAATGCACAGAGATACCGTGATGATATCCGGAGTCCCATTGTCGTGCCATTCATCCGCTGCCATCACCTCATGTTTCAGCATGATAATGCACGGCCCCATGTCGCAAGGATCTGTACACAATTCTTAGAAGCTGAAAGTGTCCCAGTTCTTCCATGGCCTGCATACTCACCAGACATGTCACCCATTGAGCACGTGTGGGATGCTCTGGATCGACGTGTACGATAGCATGTTCTAGTTCCCGCCAATATCCAGCAACTTCGCACAGCCATTGAAGAGGAGTGGGACAACGTTCCACAAGCCACAATCAACCGCCTGATCAACTCTATATGAAGCAGATGTGTCGTGTTGCATGAGGCAAATGGTGGTCACACCAGATACTGACTGGTTTTCTGATCCACGCCCCTACTTGAAAAAAAAGTTATCTGTGACCAACAGACTCATATCTATATTCCCAGTCATGTGAAATGCATAGATTAGGACCTCATTTCAATTGACTGATTATCTTATATGAACTGGAACTCAGTCAAATATTTGAAATTGTTGCATGTTGCGTTTATATTTTTGTTAAGTATATATTGAAGGAGAGTTTTTGAACCAGAAGAGGAATTTCTTAATGCTTTTTAACATATAAATTTGTTACCAAAGGGGAAAAAGGGCATTTTCATAAGAGCTTTTTCTCTTGAAAGCCTTTTACAGAATCACACATTTTCCTTTACCTCTGAAAAGGAATCTCATAGGAGACATATGAACAGAATTATTTTCTGACAGTCAGTGTAGTACACTTTTACACAGTTTCCAGGGACAATCTATTTTGTCATCAAGTTCAGCTTGAAGTGACACACACACACACACACACACTTGGGTGTATGGCAACTCTCACAGAGTCATGTAGACATAAAAAGGCACTCACGCAGGGCTATAGAAAGCTATCATCCGCACACACACACACACACAACCTTATGTAACAGTATAACTTTAGACCGTCCCCTCGCGAACCAGGGACCTTCTGCACACATCAACAATGGTCGCCCACGAAGCATCGTCACCCATCGCTCCACAAAGGCCGCGGCCCTTGCAGAGCAAGGGGCAACACTACTTCTAGGTTTCAGAGCAAGTGACGTAACTGATTGAAACGCTATTAGCGCGTACCCGCTAACTAGCTAGCCATTTCACATCCGTTACACTTACCCCCTTTTCAACCTCCTCCTTTTCTGCAGAAACCAGTGATCCGGGTCAACAGCATCAATGTAACAGTATAACTTTAGACCGTCCCCTCGACCCGACACGAGCGCGAACCAGGGACCCTCTGCACACATCAACAACTGACACCCACGAAGCGTCGTTACCCATCACTCCACAAAGGCCGCGGCCCTTGCAGAGCAAGGGGAAACACTACTTCAAGTCTCAGAGCAAGTGACGTAACCGATTGAAATGCCATTAGCGCGCACCACCGCTAACTAACTAGCCATTTCACATCCGTTACATTCACCCCCCTTTCAACATCCTCCTTTTCCGCAGCAACCAGTGATCTGGGTCAACAGCATCAATGTAACAGTATATCTTTAGTACGTCTCCTCGCCCCGACACGGGCGCAAACCAGGGACCTTCTGCACACATCAACAACAGTCACCCACGAAGCGTCGTTACCCATCGCTCCACAAAAGCCGCGGCCCTTGCAGAGCAAAGGGCAACACTACTTCTAGGTTTCAGAGCAAGTGACGTAACTGATTGAAACGCTATTAGCGCGTACCCGCTAACTAGCTAGCCATTTCACATCCGTTACACTTACACCCAGCACACAGATTGCAATTATGTTTCATCATTGGAGAGTAGGGGCTCGTGCCAACCTGAGGGTACAGTGTTAGAAAAAAAAGGCGCTATCTAGAACCTAAAAGGGTTCTTCAGCTGTCCCCATAGGAGAACCTTTTCAACAACCCTTTTTGATTCCAGGTAGAACCTTTTTTGCTTCCCTTGTAGGACCCTTTCCACAGAGGGTTTTAGGGTCGGGAATTGCCAGGGACCTCACGATACAATGTTATCACAATACTTAGGTGCCGATCTGATATGTATTGTGATTCTCACGATTCTATATATATTGTGATTCAGTATTGTGATTTTTTTGTTGTTGTGATTCATTGTTCCAAACATGTTCCTGCAGAGGGACAGGAGAGAGCCATGAGAGAGCCATTAAAGAGCCACGAGAGACAGGAGAGAGCCATGAGAGACAGGAGAGAGCCATGAGAGACAGGAGAGAGCCATGAGAGACAGGAGAGAGCCATGAGAGACAGGAGAGAGCCATGAGAGACAGGAGAGACAGGAGAGACAGGAGAGAGACAGGAGAGAGCCATGAGAGACAGGAGAGAGCCATGAGAGACAGGAGAGACAGGAGAGAGACAGGAGAGACAGGAGAGAGACAGGAGAGAGACAGGAGAGAGACAGGAGAGACAGGAGAGACAGGAGAGAGACAGGAGAGAGCCATGAGAGACAGGAGAGAGCCATGAGAGACAGGAGAGAGCCATGAGAGAGCCATGAGAGACAGGAGAGAGCCATGAGAGACAGGAGAGAGCCATGAGAGACAGGAGAGAGCCGGGAGAAAGCCATGAGAAAACAAGTTTTGATGAGTCATAGAAATAAATGTGCAGAAAGCTAATTGGCTCCCTATTTAAAAAGAAGATGGAGAACAAGCTATAAAGGAAAAATATTGGAATTTAGAGCAAACTAGAGCAAAAATCATTTTGCGATATTGTCAAAACGGTATGATATATCGTCAAAAATAATATCCCGATATGTAACTATCTGTTTTTCCCACCGTCATTAGAGGGTTCTACATGGAATCCAAAAGGGTTCTACGTGGAACCGAAAAGGATTCTCCTATTGGGACAGCCGAAGACCCTTTTGGAACCCTTTTTTCTAAGAGTGTATGATGAGAGGGCTATTAGCAATTCTGCTGACTACATGACAAAAGTATGTTGACACCTGCTCATTGAATATCCCATTCCAAAATCATGGGAATTAATATGGAGTTGGTCCCCCCTTTGCTGCTATAACACTCTTACGGGAAGGCTTTCCACTAGATGTTGGAACATTGCTGTGGGGACTTGCTTCCATTCAGCTACAAGAGCATTAGTGTGGTCAGGCACTGATGTTGGGCGATTATGCCTGGCTTGCAGTCGGTGTTCCAATTCATACCAAAGGTGTTTGATGGTGTTGAGGTCAGGGCTCTGTGCAGGCCAGTCAAGTTCTTCCACACCGAACTCGACAAACCATTTCTGTATGGACCTCACTTTGTGCATGGGGTCATTGTCATGCTGAAACAGGAAAGGGCCTTCCCCAAACTGTCGCCACAAAGTTGGAAGCACAGAATCGTCTAGAATGTCATTGTATGCTGTAGCGTTCAGATTTCCCTTCACTGGAACTAAGGGGCCTAGCCCGAATCATGAAAAACATCCCCAGACCATTATTCCTCCTCCACCTATTTTACAGTTGGCACTATGCATTCAGGCAGGCAGCCAATCCCAAATTCGTACTTCGGACTGCCAGATGGTAAAGCCTGATTCATCACTCCAAAGAAGGCGTTTCCGCTCCTCCAGAGTACAATGGCGACGGGCTTTACACCACATCAGTCGACGCTCGGCATTGTGCACGGTGATCTTAGGCTTGTGCGAGGGTGCTCGGCCATGGAAACCCATTTCATGAAGCTCCCGACGAACAGTTATTGTGCTGACATTGCTTCCAGAGGCAGTTTGGAACTCGGTAGTGAGTGTTGCAACCGAGGACAGACAATTTTTACATGCTTCAGCCTTCGGCGGTCCCGTTCTGCGAGCTTGTGTGGCCTACCACTTCGCGGCAGAGCCGTTGTTGCTCCTTGACGTTTCCATTTCACAATAACAGCACTTATAGTTGACCGGGGCAGTTCTAGCAGAGCAGAAATTTGACGAACTGACTTGTTGAAAAAGTGGCATCCTATGACGGTACAACATTAAATGTCACTGAGCTCTTCCGTAAGGTCATTCTACTGCCAATGTTTGTCTATGGAGATTGCATGGCTCTGTGCTCAAATTTATACATCTGTCAGCAATGGGTGTGGCTGGAAAAAGCCAGATCCACTAATTTGAAGGGGTGTCCACATACCTTTGAATAAATTGTGTATATATCCCATATTATTGTGCATGTTCTAACTGCTCCTCATTCTTGAGTATAAAACAAGTGCACAGTAATCTAACAGTGAGTCAAGGCTGATGATAGAGTACCATAGTACATAACTACTGTGTGTGCATCTGTGTTTGTTTATGTACATGCATGTTGCTACAGTACCCCGTAGGAAGTGGTGAGCTAAAGTGAAGCCATTCTACTGTTTGTCTATGGAGATTGCACAGCTGTGTGCTCGATTTTATACTGTGACCGAAATAGCCAAATCCACTAATTTGAAGGGGTATCCACATACCTTTTGTATATATAGTGTATATAAATTGCCATTCTTTTTATACTCCGTAGCTATCCATGATTCAACAGTGGCCCTTTCACTTCACCCGCCAGCCAAGCAGATCAGGGAGGGAAGAGGCACCATGGTTACTGTACTGCTGCTGGGATAACATAGAATGTTTATTTCCACCTCATCGCGTGTGTGTGTGTGTGTGTGTGTGTGTACGTCTGTAACGTGGTGGAAATCTACTACAGTCTCATTATTATAGTTCAATGTCTTCTTTCAACACAACCTGTGGTGATAGCCTGTAGCCTTTGTCTAACGCTATCACTATGGGTCAACCTATCTTAACTGTGGCTATTGGCTGTTATTAAGGGTTGTGCAAGGCAAGAGAGCAAGCAAACAGACAACATCCAGTTCTTTCAGCCAAAGTCTCTTATCGATTGGTGCTGCTATCTGTCAATCACTGACCCAATAGTATTTCAATCAATCATGGCTAGCTATATGCAGTATCTATGTTAGCCCAGCCCACTGTCTGTGTCTGTCTCTCAGCCTCTTGCACTCAAAGGCTACTACTGGAATCATAATCAGATTTGCCTTGTCATAGACCTGTCATAGACCTGTCATAGACCAGGCATACTTTAGGAGGAGGAAAACAGGCCAGGACACAGTTATGACGCTGTTATGACTCAGTGTGTGTGCTTAGAAGGTGGGTATATATAGGCTACCTTAAAGAGAGTGGCACAGATTCTGAATATCAACCCTCATAACCCTCCCTCTGATTCTCTCTTGCCCTTTCCTCTTATCTTAGCATAACATTACTTTCTGCGTACACACTCTCACCTATAACACTGTATCAATACACACATACATTAATCAGTGCTATAATTACCCGTGTCTGCATTTATATATATGAGTAAATGACAAGAGTACATGTGTTATTTGTGTGTGTTGTGTGTGTGTGTGTCAGTGCATACATAAGTGCCACAGTCACTGAGTGGGTCGCTGTTTGCTCTGCTCCTAGTGCGCATCGTCATGGCAACCGCAGTAGAAGCGCAGTGTGAAGTGGAGAGCAGCTTGCTACGTGTGTGTGTGTATGTGTGTGAGAGAGAGAGAGAAAGAGAGAGAGGGTTTCATATTGACGGAGAGAGACAAAAGAGAAGAGCAGATGCGATAAAGAGAAGGAATGAGAGGATAAATAATATAGGAGCTAATTGGACTGATGAATAAGTTTGCTTCCTCTTCAAGACACATTATGTCATCATCATTAGTAAGTAAAAAAAAGTAATTCGCTTTCCAAATGGCTGTATCTTATGAGGAAGTGTGAGTCAATGAGCTTGTCTTTATCAGTGATTATGCCAGGTGTGTATGTGTGTGCATAGTGTAATTAATGTATTCTTCCTGACTATCTGCGCCAAGAGTTAATTGTGAAGTAATAACAGCGAGAGAGAGAATGAGGAAGGAGGGGAGAGGTGTGTCATACTGAGCATGCTCCCTGTGCTCTCTGCTCTGCTAACTTCCTGTTCTCTTCTTCCTCCTCACAGACGGTTGATTGAGAGCGTGAGAGGCACACACAGAAGAGAAGAGGAGAAGAAAAAGAGAGACTACAGAAGAAAATCGGACCGGAGCAACCACCAAGAAGGATTTAAGACATTTTGAATAACCCCCAAGAAGTTGTTCTATACATTTTATAACGTTCCTCTATATTTTTTTCCTCCTTGTTTGAATTGAGAACCATTTACTAAGGAGTGACAGTGACGTTTCCTGTTGTATTCATTCTCCTCTTTGTGGTTTACAGTAACAGTTTACTGTAATTTTGGGCCCCTATGTCGGTTTGGACGAAAGCACACCTGTGACTTTTCTCTCATTCTTGATTTGGAGCAACTGAGTGTGAGAGGTGTGAAAGCCAGTGGGAGGGAAGGGGAATTTTGGCAATTTGTTTCTCTTTCTCTTTCGTCTTCTCGCCTATCGTTCCATTTGTGGGTTTAAGAAGAAGAGAACAAGGGTTTCCAACTGGGTATCAGTGACATTCCGTTCTGGTTTCACCCGAGGACAAGTACTCCCGTGTGTGAGTGTGAATTGGAGTGTGTTTGTGTTAGTGTGTATGAGGCAAGCTTCCTCACGGTGATATCAGACTATATTAAGAGCGGAAAAGGAAAGGAGCTACCGTGTGTCACTTTCTGGGAAAATGGGATCGGAAAAGGACTCGGAATCCCCCCACTCCTCGGTGAGCGGCATTCCCAACCCCAAATGCCGGGCACCGGGAAAACGCCAAGGACGCATCTCCTTCCACAGCCTCTTCCACAGCAAACGGGGTTCCCGGAGCGCCAAAGCGGGAGCAGCCACCCCTTTATCCCAGCTCCACAACCAACAGCATCAACAACAGCAACTCGCCCCCCTTGTTCCCCCCGTAGTCTCTTCCACCCCCACCCCCACACCTGACCCAGCCCCTACCAACACCGCCACGGACGTTCCCCAGGGCCCAGCCACTGCTCAGACCTCCACCCCGGCAGAGCCCCTCTCTTCCAGTCGGACCTCCCTGGGTCCCCCCCAGTCCTCCAGCTCCACCACCTCCAGCGCCTCTCCTCCAGCAGACTTCCTGGAGTGCCCCCTGTGCCTGGTGCCCCAGCCCCCCGAACAGCTCCCCGAGTTGCTGGGCTGCAGCCACCGCTCCTGCCTGTGCTGCCTGCGCCAGTACCTGCGCATCGAGATCACCGAGAGCCGCGTTCACCTCAGCTGCCCCGAGTGCTCGGAGCGCCTGGCGCCTCATCAGGTGGCGGACATCTTGGGCGACGCAGCCCTGCTGGAGAAGTATGAGGAGTTCCTTCTGCGACGCTGCCTGGCCTCCGACCCGGACTGCCGCTGGTGTCCCGCGCCCGACTGTGGGTAAGAATCAACTCTCATTGTTTCCTGGCCTTAACCTTAATCTGAACCTGGGTGTAAACCTGAACCTTAAGCCTAGCTCTATAGAGTCATGACTGTCTAGACATGCAGGAAGGGGTGGAAGAACCTTAAAGCTCTCTCTGACCACAAATAGGATTTCAACCCCTAACCCCGAACTTAAACCTTACCTTTACCCAACCCCTACCATTAACAATAACCATAACCTTTTTTTTCTTTTAGCAGATTCATGCTTTCAAAGCAGTGTTCTGTCAATGACATAAGTTTGAGGCTGATTGTCGTAAATTGGAATGACCTACAGTATTATACCAAGCTTTATTGGTGACAGTTGGCACTATGAGGGTGAAAGGAAAGAATTCTCTAAGTAGGTTAGAATGTCCGACTATTATGTGGTTACAAGGGGAATGACAATGCTCGGAGGCTGATCGTTTAATGTGATATGGGGAAATTTCTGATGAGCTAGTATGAGCATGTTTTGTGTGTTTGTGTATGTGTGCCACACGCAAGTGTGTGTATGTCTCTCTCTCTCTGTGTGTGTGTGTGTGTGTGTTTGTTTTTGTGGGAGGGAAAGCACAGATTCTCTATGATGGTTATATTCAAAGGAAACATGTCTGTTCGATAGTGTGAATCCTGTCAGACAGTGGGCTGGACTATAGATGACCTACATTCTCAAGAAACCAGAGAGACTCAATACACTATCATTGCCTCCCTACAGTCCTACCATGGAAAGGTCTAGTGTGGTTTGGGCCACCTAGAGTGGAGGTTTCCAAAGCAGTACATTGTGTGTGTGTGTGTGTGTGTGTGTGTGTGTGTGTGTGTGTGTGTGTGTGTGTGTGTGTGTGTGTGTGTGTGTGTATATGTCTCATCATTGACCCACTTGAAGAGTGCAGATTCCATACACATGTATGTTATAATGGTACTAACTACATTGTCATGTAAGGAATATGTGGCGTTGGTTATTGTAAATTGGCCTGGGTTGTCTCTGGCAATAGAGTCTCTGGGATATATTTGTCTCAATTGCTCTCTCTTTCTTTCTTTCTTTCTTTCTTTCTTTCTTTCTTTCTTTCTTTGTCTTTCCCTTTTTTTAAATCTGTTTTTCACAGTCACAAAAACCACCACTCCTTATCTCTTTCTCACTTGAATGATCACACACATACACACATATACAAAGACACACACAGATACACAGATACACATACTCAATCCATTATTTTTGTGAACGACTCCTTTAACTCTTGAGCTTCATTGTCCTTTCGTCTCATCGGTCAGTTCCCTTTCCATTCCCCAATCAGACCTCACTCTACCTGATTGACAGTGAGAGACAACCAATCAGATCAGCGATAGGTCCACCGGTCGCTCCGCAGGCTGTCAGTTGCTATGGTGACTAGTGATGTGGCATAGAGGTAGCCAGTGTTACCAGGGGTAACAGAGAGGTTGGAATTTCTATAATTGAAGTGATCATTACACACTCACCGGACTGTGTGTGTGTGTGTGTGTGTGTGTGTGTGTGTGTGTGTGTGTGTGTGTGTGTGTGTACAGAGTCACAGACAGTGTATGTGTGTTTCTGAGTGTTCTGTCTATCTCACTTTTTTATCTGTATTACATTTGTAATGTTGAAAACAAAACAGTTTCACACCATTTAAAGCAAGGAAATCTTGGACACTAGATGTGGCTGTCAGATTTCTCCGAAGGTGCAGCTTGTAAGCGTTGTACTCCTCAGATTGCCGCCGGTCAAAGCCATGATGTCAGTCATTATCGTGCTCCACCGCAGCAGAACCGACTACTCAAATGCAGCGTTAACATGGAATGTTCCTACAGGGAAAAGCCTGCCTTGGCAACTTGTGTCTCTGCTCTGTTGCAACAAGTCATTGAGTTTAGGCTTGAAGACATGTTGCCAGTTTGAATAAACAAACAAAGTCATTGGGAAAGGAAGCAGCTCAAACTGGATTTAAGGGGCTGCTAGAAACTGTGTTAAAGGGGAAAAACCCATAGTGCTGGGAACATTTCCCCTAGTTTGAGGTTTTGAAAGAGACAGAGTAGGGATTCAACAGTTTTCGGTATTTGACATCTGGTTTGCCTGTGTAGTGGAATGCTGGAGGCCTTTAAGAGAGCGGAGGTCAATAAGATTGAGTGCTCAGCTTGAATACCAGTACCTACATTCAAAGCAATAGTTGTGTGACGTGTCGTATGTCATTTTTAGCATTGTTTTCTGATGAGAAAAAGAGTAACTTTCTAATTAAATTCAGTTTTGTTCTGTCTGTCTTTGAACACTGTCACTCACTAGTAGTGTTGTATTAGATTAAATACCATTTCATCTTTACACACAGTACTTATGGATCTTGTAACATCGTCGAAAAGATAAGAACCCTGCCTCCCCTCTCATGGTGATGTGGCAGCCTACTTCCTGTGTTGAGCACAGGAGGTTGGTAGCACCTTAATCGGGGAGGATGGGCTCGTGGTAATGGCTGGAACGGTATAAGTGGAATGGTATCAAATACATCAAACATGGTTTCCATGTGTTTGATGCCATTCCATTTGTTCTGTTCCAGCCATTATTATGAGCCGTCCTCCCCTTAGCAGCCTCCACTGGTATTGAGATGTTTGTGTATGGTATCATGTAGATCAGCCTGGTCTCATAGACTAGACGTAACATAGTAAATGTAAATCCGGGACACTCAAATTAGTATGATATGTTACGTTTGGTATAATTACAGATGGTGACAGATGGTGTTCAGAGATAGATGGGAGGGGTTGAGTGGAGCTGAAGGGTGGGACTAAAAACAACAAGATTACTAATGTAAAATACACTGTGTCGGTACAATTTATGTAGTATTTATAAGCTGGAAGTAGAAGCCTAACTGTTGTTGTCGATTAGTTTACTCCAATTAGGGGAGGGATGGTAGGGTTAGGGGAAAATAATAAAGGAAAATATATTTACAAAAAAATATATGGGGGATTGGAAATGATGCAGACAATTACATTGATGGAAGCTACAATCTATCTATAATATTATAGCCGATCTACCCTAAAAAGAATAGTTGGTCGGTGTGGATGGGTGGGCGTATAACGTGAACGTCTAGTAACCAAAAGGTTGTGAGTTTGAATCTCATCACAGACAACGTTAGCATAACATTTAGCATTTAGATAATTAGCAACTTTTCAACTACTTACTACTTTTTAGCTACTTTGCAACTACTTAGCATGTTAGCTAACCCTTCCCCTAACCTTAACCCTTTAACCTAACCTAGCCTAGGTAATGTGAGCCAGCTAGCTAACGTTAGCCACCTAGCTAGAATTCTTAACATATCATATGTTTAGCAAGTTCGTAACATGTACTACGCTTTGCAAATTCATAATATTTTGTACGATTTGCAAATTCGTAACATATGTCATGAGAATTGTAATTCGTAAACATATCATACGACATGGGTGATGGACATCCAGAAAATAATACATACCGTAACATATCATACTAAATGGGTGTCTCGGATTTACATACAGAATAATACGAAATGCTCTGAGATCAGGTTGTGTAGATGCAATTATGATAATATGCTATGAAGTTTAGCTCTTGGTCGTTTTCCTCTCATGCCCTTTATTTAGGTTACTCTAGACAGCCTGAAATCACCTTTTGCCTATTTCTCCTTCCTCTCTTTTTCCTTAACTCTTACTCTTTGTTCTAACATGCTCTCTCTCTCTCTCCACGGCTCAGTAAATGTAACCATTTGTCCAGCTACAGTGTATTTACATTTGACCTTACCCACTTCCTCCAAGGCTGCTGTGTTCCCTTTCTCTCTTTCAGTGCAGTGATGTAGTTTTCACTTTGCAATTGATTTCGCATTAGCCGAATTGTGCCAATAAAGGTTTTCTGAAAATCAAACATCTCCCTCTTTCTCCCTCTGCCAGGTTTGCAGTGATCGCTTCGGGCTGTGCCAGCTGCCCCAGGCTGGTGTGTCGTAGAGAGGGGTGCTTGGCTGAGTTTTGTTACCACTGCAAGCAGGCGTGGCACCCCAACCAGACCTGTGACTCGGCCCGCCAGCAAAGGGCATTCTTCCTGCACACGCATAGCAACCACTCACCCAGCTACATGCAGGAGCACGGGCCTGGTAAGTACTTTGATGACTCTTCATAATGTTATTATTATGTCTCTATATTAGTCGCCCTCTTCTCATGAAGCAATTTTCAGACCTCTCAGGTTCCAAAGGACAGAACAAAAAGTCTGTATAAATTAGCCCTTACCACAACCTCTTATCTGTCTCAGCCTGTCTCTTATACTAGCTGTTGGCAGTCAATGTCTCTAAACCAATTATCCTCTGTCTCTGGTAAAAGAAGAAGTCCCTTTTAGGCACAGATCTAGAATCAGTTTACCCTCCCCAAATCCTAACGGGAAACCATAAAACTGACCTCAGATCAACATTGTCCTAAATCCTCCTCCCTCTAATCAACCTACCCACTCTCTCTCGTCTCTAGCTGATGACATCAAGCCCTGCCCACGATGTGGCGCCTACATAATCAAGATGAACGACGGCAGCTGTAACCACATGACCTGTGCAGTGTGTGGTTGTGAGTTCTGCTGGCTCTGCATGAAGGAGATCTCTGACCTGCACTACCTCAGGTAACTCTCAAGACTACGGCAGTTCACATCAACACAGTATGTAACGTAGTAGTAGACTACTTTCCATGTGCCAAAAATACGTATAGGCCTACCCTCCCTTAGTGGAGTTGCCAACAGCGGGATGCATGCGGTTTTTAGTGATACAGCAAATTCAATTTACCTTCCTTTTCCGTTGAAAAGCGGATGTGGGAACTCCGCTCAGGTGTTTTCTTTTACGCCTGCTACATTAGGTTTAGGCCTATATGACATCCACCCAATTTTAAAGCATGATTGTCATTACTGGGGCTAGACTAGTGCTTTTTTTTCATTCCTCCAGAAATTCTTTAAAAAAAAGAAATACCTACACATTTTATGGAATTAAGATCAAACTAAATACTGACAAACATAACTGAATTAAACATTTTATTGTTTTGATAAGAAGGCTACACTAAATTTACTGAGTTACAATTCATATTAGGAAATCAGTCAATTTAAATAAATAAACTGTACCCCTGCCCAGTCATGTGAAATCCATAGATTAGGGCCTAATTTATTTATTTCAATTGACTGATTTTCTTATATAAACTGTAACTCAGTAAAATTGTTGAAATTGATATTTGGTGTATTATCCCACTGTATTATCCCACTGGGGAGCCAGGCCCAGCCAATCAGAGTTAGTTTTTCCACACAAAAGGGCTTTAATACAGACAGAAATGCTCCTCAGTTTCATTAGCTGTTCGGGTGGATGGTCTCAGACGATCCCACAGGTGAATAAGCTGGATGTGACGGTCCTGGGCTGGCGTGGTTACACGTGATCTGCAGTTGGACGTACTGCCAAGTTCTCTAAAATGACGTTGGAGGTGGCTTATGGTAGAGAAATTAAGATACAGTTCTCTGTCAACAGCTCTGGTGGACATTTCTGCAGTCAGCATGCCAGTTGTGTGACAAAACTGCACATTTTAGAGTGGCCTTTTATTGTCCCCAGCACAAGGTACACTTGTGTAATGATCATGCTGTTTAATCAGCTTCTTGATATGCCACACCTGTCAGGTGGATGGACTATCTTGGCAAAGGAGAAATGTTCACTAACAGGGATGTAAACAAATTTGTGGACAAAATTCGAGAGAAATCCATTTCTTTTGCGTGTGAGAAAATGCCGTTTTTTTTTACATTTCAGCTCATGAAACATGGGACCAACACTTTACATGTTGAGTTTATATTTTTGTTCAGTATATATTCATACAGTAAAATTAATGAACATTTCCACAGATTTTCCTTTCATCATATGAGCATCCTGTAACAGTGGATAACAGGCAGTGATGCATGTCTCATTGCTGTGTGACATTTAGCAGAGGGCTCTGAATTCATAATGACACAGCCTTACCTCACCTCCACTCCTCTGTTGCTGTGGTGTATCTGTTCCCCGGGCGCTGAAGACGTGGATGTTAAGGCAGCTCCCCGCACCTCTCTGATTCAGAGGGGTTGGGTTAAATGCGGAAGACACATTTCAGTTGAAGGCATTCAGTTGTACAGCTGACTAGGTATCCCCCTTTCCCGTTCCCTTTCCTGAACTTGGGCCCAGAACTAATCAGTCTTCTGTCTACCCCTCTGCTCTTGCTCTTCACCTATTTCTCCCCCTTTCATTCTATATGTTTTCTCTTCATTCCTCCTTTTTCTTTCTCTTTCACAATCTCTCTCGCTCCCTCTGTATTTTCTACCCATTCCATCATTTCTCTTTTTTCTTACTTTTTCTCTCCCTCCATATCCCACCCTCCATCTCTCTCTCTTCTTTCCCTCAGTCCATCAGGGTGTACGTTCTGGGGAAAGAAGCCATGGACTCGTAAGAAGAAGATCTTGTGGCAGCTGGGCACACTGATCGGAGCCCCGGTCGGCATCACCCTCATCGCTGGTATCGCTGTGCCTGCCATGGTCATTGGCCTCCCCGTCTATGTGGGGCGCAAGGTGGGCAACCCCTTACTGAACCCCCCCCCCCCCCCCCACTCACATTTAGGACTACACTCAGTCATTTAGCAGATTCTCTTATTTAGAGTGGCTTACTGTGAGTGCATATACATTAAAAGGAAAATAATGAAAGTATTTACTTTTCATGAAGTTTAACAGAAAAGCAATCCGTTGTAGAAAGTAAATGTGTCAGTGCTGTTCTTAAAAATGTAGTTAGTGTCAATATGATGTTTAATTTCACGGGGGTACTTTCATTTCCTCCTTATATTCCAGTAATTGAGAAATACAATTCCTGAAATAGATGAGCTTTCAAATCATAGGAAACTATTTTTTAGTTTCAGTATGATGCTACAACTGTTCTTCGGAAAAAACATAATTGTGAAGAAATGTTGTGTCATGATAGAATTGCAGAATTACCTAATTTGAAGGATATCTCTTTAGCGCACCCTTGTGGAAATACAATATAACTGCGAGTTTGAATTTAAACTCAGTTGAATGATGTACTATAGCCCTCCAACACACACTTTATTGTTCCAGGCCCCTAAGCCTTACCAGCTGTAGAAATACCTTTCAGAGTATTACCAGTTGTACTCAGCCAACTCCCTACCATCCACTCTCAACCAGAGATGTAATGCTGTAATAGGCCTAGGTAAAGTAACTCAGATGGTGGTACTAATATGACTTTTTCAACATTTTGTTAGGTTACAGCCTTATTCTAAAATTGATTAAATTGTTTTTCTCCTCATCAATCTACACACAATACCCCATAATGACAAAGCAAAAACAGGTTTTTAGGCCTTTTTGGATCATTTATAAAATAAAAAAACAGAAATATCACATTTACATAAGTATTCAGACCCTTTACCCAGTACTTTGCTGAAACACCTTTGGCAGCGATTACAGCCTCGTGTCTTCTTGGGTATGACGCTACAAGCTTGGCACACCTGTATTTGAGGAGTTTCTCGAACTCTTCTCTGCAGATCCTCTCAAGCTCTGTCAGTTTGGATGGGGAGTGTTGCTGCACAGCTATTTTCAGATCTCTCTAGAGATGTTCAATCGGGTTCAAGTCCAGGCTCTGGCTGGGCCACTCAACGACCTTCAGAGACTTGTCCTGAAGCCACTCCTGTGTTGTCTTGGCTGTGTGCTTAGGGTCGTTGTCCTGTTGGAAGGGATCCTTCGCCCAGTCTGAGGTCCTAAGTGTGCTGGAGCAGATTTTCATCAAGGATCTCTCTGTACTTTGCTCTGTTCATCTTTCCCTCGATCCTGACTAGTCTCCCAGTCCCTGCCGCTAAAAAACATCCTCACAGAATGATGCTGCCATCACCATGCTTCACCATAGGGATGGTGCCAGGTTTCCTCCAGGCATGACACTTGGCATTCAGGCCAGATAATCTTGTTCTGAGAGTCTTTAGGTGCATTTTGGTAAACTCCAAGCAGGCTGTCATGTGCCTTTTACTGAGCAGAGGCTTCCGTCTGGCCACTCTATCATAAAGGCCTGATTGGTGGAGTGCTGCAGAGATGGTTGTTCTTCTGGAAGGATCTCCCATCTCCACATAGGAACTCTGGAGCTCTGTCAGAGTGACCATCAGGTTCTTGGTCCCCCTCCCTGAACAAGGCCCTTCTCCCCTAATTGCTCAGTTTGGCCGGGCGGCCAGCTCTAGGAAGAGTCTTGGTGGTTCCAATCTTCTTCCATTTAAGAGTGATGGAGGCCACTGTGTTCTTGGGGAACTTCAGTGCTGCAGACATTTTTTGGTACCCTTCCCCAGATCTGTGCCTTGACACAATCCTGTCTTGGAGCTCCACGGACAATTCCTTTGACCTTGTGGCTTGGTTTTTGCTCTGACATGCATTGTCAACTGTGGGACCTTATATAGACAAATGGTGCCTTTCCAAATCATGTCCAATCAAAAGAATTTACCACAGGTGTACTCTAACCAAGTTGTAGAAACATCTCAAGGATGATCAATGGAAACAGGATGCATCTGAGCTCAATTTTGAGTTTAATAGCAAATGGTCTGAATACTTATGTAAATAAGCAATTTCAGTTTTTTATTTTTAATAAATTAGCAAAAATGTCTAAACCTGTTTTCGCTTTGTCATTATGGGGTATTGTGTGTAGATTGCTGAGGATTTTTTTGTATTTAATCCATTTTAGAATAAGTCTGTAACGTAACAAAATGTGTAAAAAGTCAAGGGGTCTGAATACTTTCCACGGCACTGCAAGTCTGTCAAAAAAGACAGAATTTCCCTTACAAGACATATGACCTACTTCTCCCAAGTGCTTTATAATATAATTGTATCTGAATCACAGTACAGACATTTTATCTGCAACAGCCCTTTTTTGCTAGCCTGGTCCCAGATCGGTTTGTGCTGTTTTGCCAACTCACTGTGCAAAACAGCACACACACAGATCTGGGACCAGGCTACACTGTTAGACTGTTGTAAAAGTTCAGGATGTGTATTTACTGTATAACTTCACCTCACCTTCACTAATATCTATCTTTTTTTTGGTGATAGATTCACGCCCATTATGACGGGATGAAGACCAATCGCCACAGGAGGAACCTGGCCATCACAGGGGGAGTGGCCCTGTCAATCATCACAGCTCCTGTGATTGCAGCCGTCAGCGTGGGTATTGGTGTGCCCATCATGTTGGCGTATGTCTATGGAGTTGTGCCCATATCTCTGTGCCGTGGAGGAGGCTGTGGCGTAAGCCGAGGAAAGGGGCGTGGCATGCGGATCGACTTTGACGAGGACGATGGTCCAATCACAGGTGAGCAAGACATCAATAGCTATAATTTTTGCTTTAATAGACTTAATACTGTAAAATACAACAACAACTCTTACCTACATGTGCAGTTCAAGTCGGACGTTTACATACACTTATGTTGGAGTCATTAAAACTCGTTTTTCAACCACTCCACAAATGTCTTGTTAACAAACTATAGTTTTGGCAAGTCGGTTAGGACATCTACTTTGTGCATGACACAAGTACTTTTTCCAACAATTGTTTTACAGACAGACTATTTAAGTTATAATTCACTGTATCACAATTCCAGTGGGTCAGAAGTTTGACTGTGCCTTTAAACAGCTTAGAAAATTCCATAAAATGATGTCATGGCTTCTGATAGGCTAATTGACATAATTTGAGTCGATTGGAGGTGTACCTGTGGATTTATTTCAAGCCCTACTTTCAAACTCAGTTCCTCTTTGCTTGACATCATGGGGAAATCAAAAGAAATCGGCCAAGACCTCAGCAAAAAAATTGTAGACCTCCACAAGTCTGGTTCATCCTTGGGAGCAATTTCCAAATGCCTGAAAGTACCACGTTCATCTGTACAAACAATCGTACGCAAGTATAAACACCATGGGAGCACACAGCCGGCATACCGCTCAGGAAGGAGACGCGTTCTGTCTCCTAGAGATGAACGTACTTTGGTGCGAAAAGTGCAAATCAATCCCAGAACAACAGCAAAGGACCTTGTGAAGATGCTGGAGGAAACGGGTACAAAAGTATCTATATCCACAGTAAAACGAGTCCTATATTGACATAACCTGAAAGGCCGCTCAGCAAGGAAGAAGCCACTGCTCCAAAACCGCCATAAAAAAGCCAGACTACGGTTTTCAACTGCACATGGGGACAAAGATCGTACTTTTTGGAGAAATGTCCTCTGGTCTGATGAAACAAAAATATAACTGTTTGGTCATAATGACCATTGTTATGTTTGGAGGAAAAAGGGGGAGGCTTGCAAGCCGAAGAACACCATCCCAACCGTGAAGCACGGGGGTGGCAGCATCATGTTGTGGGGGTGCTTTGCTGCAGGAAGGACTGGTGCACTTCACAAAATAGATGGCATCATGACGAAGGAAAATTATGTGGATATACTGAAGCAACATCTCAATACATCAGTCAGAAAGTTAAAGCTTGGTCGCAAATGGGTCTTCCAAATGGACAATGACCCCAAGCATACTTGGCTTAAGGACAACAAAGTCAAGGTATTGGAGTGGCCATCACAAAGCCCCGACCTCAATCCCATAGAACATTTGTGGGCAGAACTGAAAAAGCATGTGCGAGCAAGGAGGCCTACACACCTGACTCAGTTACACCAGCTCTGTCAGGAGGAATGGGCCAAAATTCACCCAACTTATTGTGGGAAGCTTGTGGAAGGCTACCCGAAACGTTTGACCCAAGTTAAACAATTTATAGGCAATGCTACCAAATACTAATTGAGTGTATGTAAACTTCTGACCCACTGGGAATGGGAATGTAAAAGCTGAAAGAAACCATTCTCTCTACTATTATTCTGACATTTCACATTCTTAAAATAAAGTGGTGATCCTAAAACAGGGAATTTTTACTAGGATTAAATGTCAGGAATTGTGAAAAACTGAATTAAAATGTATTTGGCTGTATATGTATATACAGCCAAATACGTATATACAGTATGTATATATATAATGTATATGTAAACTTCCGACTTCAACTGTATGTCTCTCTTTTATGTTACAAACGTAATTAAATAAATATCTCATCATGCATCAAATAAAAATATCAAATAATTGTCCCCCAGTGGCTGATGCGTGGCGGGCCCTCAAGTCCCCCAGCCTGGGTGAGAGCAGCCTGGAGGGGGCAGCCAGCGGCCTCAGCACAACCTCCCCCAGTGATGGTCTCTCTGTGGCCCCCGGGGTCCTGGGGGACACCCCCCACTTTAACACTTTGGCCGGGGGCGCCCTTGGAGCCAGGACTGGCAAATACAACAGGTATGGAGGGGGCCCAGCAGGGAAGAGAACCTGTTCTGTATGTCTTATGGCGGGGAATGTGTATTGTAAGCAGGGAGACGGTATAAATAGGGGCCAAGTAAGACTTAGACAAAATAACTGCAGTTGTTGTTGTCCCTTTGAAAGTTATATATCTTGGTTGAATGAGGACTGCTCTTATAACCTCTGCTGTAAATGTTTTTGCTGAGTAAATGTAATGTGACATATGTTGAACACTGTAATAACTGTTGTTGGTATAACCATGTAATAATCATGTTTTGTGTTGTTCCAGGTTGGAGCTCCAGGGAGGGGAGCTGGGGAAGGACGGTGCCCACAGAGAGACAGGTAGTCTGGGAGCGGGTAGTGACTGTGCCAGCACCCGGGGCATGGCAGGCTCCATTATCTCCTCCTACACACTACCTGACAGGTGAGTGTCACAATCTCCCCCTCTCTTACATACACACAAGATTTTGAGAAAATCTGCTCCTCCTCCTTGATTTGCCACCAAGTCTCAATCTGTTTCTGTCGGTCTGACGTTGTTGTTGTCTCTGATGCAATTCCTCAATTTCCTTGAATCTCTCTTGAGTCTGACTTGTCTTTAGTCTGTGTGGTATGCAGGCAGCACTTTGTGGTTCAGAAATATTTATTTCTGCCATTGATTTAGTTCCCGACCGACGTTTTAAAACCAGCTTTGTGTTACCTTGCCTACCATTATAAGTTGACACTGGATACAGCAGATAATATGGTGACTAGTGAATTAAACGTCTTTGTTCTCCTTTGTTCTCCTAGGGACTGTACTAACCTGGAGATCCAGGTGGACATCGAGACTAAACCCAGCCACCTCTGCTTGACCAGTGAGGAAGACCTAAACACGCACCCTGCTGCTATGGGAGCATGCCCTGGCTCAGGGGGGGAGGAGCCTCAGGACTGCAGCTCCAGAAGGGGCGGGGCTCTGTTTGGCTCAGCACTAGGCCTGTCGCCAGGGGCGTCGCTCAGGGAGGGGCTTCGTGATGTCACTTTGGCCCAGCCCGAGAGCATCCGCAGCGACCTGGAGATGTCCGATACCCAATCAGACGACATCGCCGAGCTGACGTCAGACGACTGTGATTCGCCTCATCTCAAAAGCTGCCGGCCCTCTCAACCCCAGGCCACCTGCAGACCCCTTGTCACCTCCGACAGCCTGCACTGTCCCCCAGATAACGTCATCCTCTATGTTTAAGAGTCCGACTGACTTTGAGAGCTCTCAAAGATTGCACAAATCCAAAATGTTTTTGTTTTAGCTTTTCTCCATTGATTTGATTGAGCGTTTCAGTAATTTTTTTGCTGCTTTTTTTGTTTACAAAACATCTGACCTGCAGACAACACATATCTACATGTGTCTGTCTTTCTATCAACATGTCGATCTCCTTGCAGAGAATTGGCAGGGTTCTACCTCTCTGAGATTTAATACAACAATTTTTGTTTACTTCTTGGTGCAAAAATGCCTTGGCTACTTAAGCAAACTTTTTTTTTTTAACAAGACATACAAATTTGCCACAAGAAACACTGCAAAGAAATAGGAAACAAGGTGAAATGTCACCAAGCACACCAATGAGTGAAGGGTTGTGGGGAATAGGGTTTGTACTATGGAAAGGGGATGTTTTTAGGGATGTGAGTGTGGCATTTGTACTGGACTTTTTTGGCTTAAATTCCTATTTTTTTTTCTATTTATAATTTAATGATCTTGAATGATCTTGAAATTGAATTATTTGCTGTGTCCATGAGTCAGCATGAACTGCGTTTTGTATGGGTGTATAGGCCTACAAGCATAATACGTACCTAATACACTGGTGGAGTTTACAGTAGTTTGTACAGAGACATGACTTTTAGATGCGATCTGCACTTGAATCTCACCTGCACAGAGAAGAAGAAATTAGGGGTTAATGAGATCTGATGCCGCGGAAAATGGACAAGTACTTAACCAGCAGACAGTTCCACTTGAATGACTGACTGCCTGCCTTAGACAGTGATGACGCACTCACTGACGAACACTGGCTTTCTGACATGCTAGCTGTCTAACCCACTCGAATGGTGTGTGTGTGTGTGTGTGTGTGTGAATGAGAGATTGAAAGTGTGTGCTACTCAATCACAAAGACTATAAAGACAAAGACACAATATACATTTTCAGTAGAAAATTATAGTAGAATGGAAGGACATCTTGTGATTGTATTTGTTGGTCCCACTATCGAGTGAATTTATGAATGAGCACTTGTGCACTTTATTTAAATATTCATATTTTTTTGCTATCCATTGTCAAGTTTTGGTCCATTGCTTAAAATCATACTTGTACAATCATAGCCAAATGTTGATTATCAGAAACCTTTTTACAGTGTAACAACATTTTGCAGACTCATTTTAATTTCTTCAAGAATAATTACTAGAGCTTATTTTTGCTGTTTACAAACCATGTGCTTCAGTTTCAGTTCTTAAAGATATCCCAATTTATTATAGACATCATGAGAAATCTCTGTATGGGAACATTGTTTCATTTCAAATAAGCTTTATTGGGTCAAATCATACGATTGGGCAGAGCATAGTATGGTCTGTTGATGTAATTCAGTTTTGGCTTATTTCTGCCTATGAGAAACCACATGAATGTACCACAGATTGAAACAGAACTTCCAAAATATGAAAGGAGGATTTACCATTAATAACACACCTAGATGTGGACAGTGGTGATTTTAGCATGTAAATCTTGGTGGGGCAAACTTCCCAATTTTTTTTTAGATGCATGCCAGAAAAGCTACTACACAACACTAAACAATACATTAATAGCACTATAACAGTGACAAACAATGCCCACAAACTGTTAGGGCCTACATAAAGCTGTCCCAAACAGCAGAGCTTTCTTTTCAGCACCATGGAGTGAATCTTTACCACTGCTACACCTGGCTATCAGCAGAGCCTTGTCTGGCAGCAAAACAGTTCATTCAGCCTCTTTAAAAAAACATAGCTGATATGGCTGACTTGCTTAAACAAATGTAGTTTCTTCTGACAATTAAGATGTACAAACTATGGCATAAGGGGAAGACGAGCAGATAAGAGGCAATCTGGAATTTTGATTAAGACATTGATGAGCTAGCTAATATAATATATCTATTTGTTATGCACTTTTGAAATGTACAACGACAGAATTCAGAACAGGGGCCGTTCTTACAGTATTCTCCCTGTACACCAAGTCAGAACTGTAGGATAAATAAAGGGGGCATATAAGCAGGCAATGAAAGCTCTTACAATATTCAATGATTACATTTATCTAAAACAGGCTATAGGCTATATGTGCACCACCAAGTCAGAACAGTAGGCTAAGTTATGAGGGGGAAAGGGACCAAGGAAGGTGGCACAGCATTCCTCATCAAATTTTATCATTAAAGTCTGGCATTCTCTGGATTTATGGTGCTTTCAAGACAACTGGGAACTCTGAAAAAAAACAAGGTTGAATTATGACCTCAGTGATCTTCCAGTCGGAGCTCTAGAAAGAGGCCTGGGTTCCCAACTTGGAATTCCGAGTTGGATGACCTTTCAAAACATATTTTTCCAGTCGGAGCTTGTTTTTTCCCAGTTGTCTTGAACTCACTGAAGTCTGAGATTCCCAGTTCCGAGTTTCCAGTTGTTTTGAACGTGGCAGAAGTCATGCTGGATTGACAGCATAAATGTTTATCCTTTTAATCTTGAAAAAGAGACCCTTAAACCCAGACATGGACCTCACACCCACTCCACTGAATAGCAGGCTAGTGATTGCTTTGCAACGCTTGCAGTTAGCCTTCCTTCCAAATCACTCATTGTTGAATTTGCGATGTCCAACTTGTTGTGTAATGTTTATGTCCAATCGCAGATGAGCACCGATACGTTTTATCTATAATTTCTCTTCATATGACAAAGATTGAAAAGGATTTGCCAGTAGATTGTCGATGTGATTCATGATGATCACTGCTTGTCTAACTTGCTAGCTAAGATTTTGAAAGTAGGATGTTGACATGATCAGTCCAATCAAAGCTACGGTAGATATAACGAGATTTTACTTCATTTTATCTGTGGCCAATGACCTTGAGCTTTCTTGGATGGGCACTTCTAATGTAACTCTATGGCTGCACCCGAGGGGCTTGAATGTTTTTAGCTCTACCTGTAGATTTTGCATTGACGTAGTGTCCCCATGAGTGACAGAACACCTAGCTAGTCACGGTGCAACTAGAGAACATTACCAACCCCTAAGCTCCGTATTTTCCGCTGGCTGCCCCACCACCACAGAAAGCACTGAGCTAGGCTGAAACACCTGCATTTTGGAGCTGCCTTACTCAAGAAAACAAAAGAGACCATGTTTGTATGCGGCTTTATTAACTCAATGATTTAATTTTAATTTTATATTGTTTGAAAAATGATATGTGACGCGAATTAATACCAAAATAACATGCAAAACAGACAACAGGAGGGTCTCAAAACAGGTGGGGCTCTGCCCTGAATGACTGGATGTGGATAAAATAGTTATAAATATATACTGTAAATAGTAATATAAAAGTATTATATATAAATGTGTATGTCCTGGCACAGTTTTGTAAGCCCCTGTATGGGGCCGAACACACAGGACTGTGAAAGACGTTGTGGACATATTTTGGGAAAATAAACACATTTTCTGTTGCACCAATATTGTCTTATTGTGGTTATTTTGGGGGAAATGGAATGAAACACACACACATTTTAATTATGATTTAAAGTCGTTATGCATAACATACTTGGTCATAGTCAGTGTTGGGGAGTAGTGAACTACACGTACTGTAGTCCAACTAGTAATTTAATAGGTTATAATACATCTGACTCCAGAGTGATCTGTTCTTACAATTTGTAGTCTATTACATTTTAGATTTAGATATCATTTATCACGTAGGCTGAATGTAGTTAACTACTTTTTCAAAGTAACTTCAGTTTCTTAAAGGTAACTTTCGTGTAGCTTAACTTCTCCCAGTGTGAAGTAATTGGTAGCTTCCCCAACACTGGTCATAGTAATGTTACAGGCAAATACGTGTTCAGTCCAGCTGGGGTTAAGAAATTTCCCTACGATCTTTACAGTAGTGTCGTAAATATAGGCTAGGTTGCCAAACAACCATCTGATTTCAGGCTTAGGCCGTTCTACTGTAAAGTGAGGGGATCCACACAGAAGGTTAAAGTGACTTCACCAAAACACGGTAAAGAATGACATGTATACCATATTTACATAACGTTTGACAAGTCAACCCTAACATAATATTGTACATGCCTGCGCAACAACAATGTGGGTAAAATTGTTTAGCGAGTCACCACACAGCGCGAACGGCCTGTCTTGTCGTTAGCAAGCTAACTTTAGCTGTCGTTTACGTTAGTATGTTCGTTTGTCAATACAATTCGCTAGCTAACGTTAGCTAAACAGTTAGCTAGACAGTAAAGTCGAGTGAAATAAATGCATGGCTGCTAAATATTGCTAGCCAGCATAGCTGGAATTAACGACGTTAATAATACTAGCTAGCTAGATAATGGGCTTGTATGAATGTCAAATTGCAACGTTGCTTTGGCTAGTTAGCTAGCTTAAACATGTATGGCAATTTAGCTAGTTAGCTTGCACTTGCTAGCTAACATTCATTTGTCCTATTTAGCTAGCTTGCTGTTGCTAGCTAATTTGTCCTGGGATATAAACATTGAGTTTTTTTTATTTTAAATTTAAATTTGACCCCCCTTTTCTCCCCAATTTCGTGGTATCCAATTGTTAGTAATTACTACCTGGTCTCATCGCTACAACTCCCGTACTGACTCGGGAGAGACGAAGGTCGAAAGCCATGCATTCTCTGAAACACAACACAACCCAACCAAGCCGCAGTGCTTCTTAACACAGCGCACATCCAACCCGGAAGCCAGCCACACCAATGTATCGGAGGAAACACCATGCACCTGGCAACCTTGGTTAGCACGCACTGCGCCCGGACCGCCACAGGAGTCGCTGGTGCGCGATGGGACAAGGATATCCCTACCGGCCAAACCCTCCCTAACCCGGACGACGCTAGGCCAATTGTGCGTCGCCCCATGGACCTTCCGGTCACGGCCGGTTGCGACAGAGCCTGGGCACGAACCCAGAATTGTTGTTATTTTACCTGAAATGCACAAGGACCTCTACTCCGACAATTAATCCACACATAAAACGGCCAACCGAATCGTTTCTAGTCATATAGTTCCAAGATGGCGTAGCAGTCGGACGTGTGTTTGTATTGTCCTGTATTGTCCTGTAGCGTGTAAATAGTAAATAGTCTTCGTATTTTTCGTATACATTTCGTATATATTTTAATTTCACTTTCCATCTAGGAACTGAATATACATTCCTACATTCCGCCTCACCCAATGTGGTACGGACCTGCTATTTTTTTTTATACTTTAGAACCGTAACCCCAAGCAGAAGCTAGCCAGATAACTAGCTAGTAGTCAGTTAGCCACTGCTGCGGTCTTCACCCTCAACTCGGACACAGCCAGCTTCAATACCGGGCCAACACCTGCCAGTCTGCAAGCGCGATATCAACCGAGAGCATATAGGACTGCTTTTTCTCTACCACATCACCGGATTCCTGACGCAAGCTCTGGACAATTACACCGTATCATCACAGCTAGCTAGCTGCAACCGAGTGGCTACTACTGGCTAACACCTCTGTCCCGAAGCAAGCACCAGTTAGCCTTGAGCTAGCCTCGAGCTAGGCCCATCTGCCGGCTAGCTGCAAGCGCGATATCAACCCAGAGCATATAGGACTGCTTTCTCTCTACCACATCACCGGATTCCTGACGCAAGCTCTGGACAATTACACCGTATCATCACAGCTAGCTAGCTGCAACCGAGTGGCTACTACTGGCTAACACCACTGTCCCGAAGCAAGCACCAGTTAGCCTTGAGCTAGCCTCGAGCTAGGCCCATCTGCCGGCTAGCTGAAGAGCTAGCGCTAGCGCCACTGCGCCAGACCCCCTCCGTCTGAGCAGACCACCCCCCGGGCTACTAACTTTATACGCCGCGTGCTAGCTTAGTGGAGGCCTCCTCTGCTCCATCTACGGCTGCCCCCTGGACACTATGATCACTTGGCTACATAGCTGATGCATGCTTGACTGTCCATTAACTCACGGTACTCCATTCTGTTTATTTGTGTTTTACCTGTCGGCTCTGTGCTTTAACTCAGGATCTGTGTGTAGTTAATCCGACCCTCTCTGCCTAGTCGTCGCCATTTTTACCTGTTGTTGCTGTGTTAGACTAACACCCTGTTATTGCTGCTGTTATCTTACCTGTTGTTTTAGCTAGCTCTCCCAATCAAGACCTGCAATCACTTTATGCCTTATTGTATGTCTCTCTCAAATATCAATATGCCTTGCATACTGTTGTTCAGGCTAGTTTTCATTATCATTGTTTTGGTTTGCAATGGACCCTGTAGTTCCACTCTCCGTACCTCTGATACCCCCTTTGTCCCACCCCCCACACATGCGGTGACCTCACCCATTGAGACCAGCATGTCCAGAGATACAACCTCTCTTATCATCACCCAGTGCCTGGGCTTGCCTCCGCTGTACCCGCGCCCCTCCATACCCCTGTCTGCACATTATGCCCAGAATCTATTCTACCACGCCCATAAATCTGCTCCTTTTATTCTTTGTCCCCAACGCTCTAGGCGACCAGTTTTGATAGCCTTTAGCCGCACCCTCATCCTACTACTCCTCTGTTCCTCGGGTGATGTGGAGGTAAACCCAGGCCCTGCATGTCCCCAGTCACCCTCATTTGTTGACTTCTGCGATCGAAAAAGCCTTGGCCTCATGCATGTCAACATCAGAAGCCTCCTCCCTAAGTTTGCCTTACTCACCGCTTTAGCACACTCTGCCCATCCTGATGTCCTTGCCGTTGTTCGAATCCTGGCTTGTGAAGGCCACCAAAAATTCTGAGATTTCCATACCCAACTATAACACTTTCCGTCAAGATAGAACTGCCAAAGGGGGAGGAGTTGCAATCTACTGCAGAGATAGCCTGCAAAGTTCTGTCATACTTTCCAGGTCTATGCCCAAACAGTTCGAACTTCTAATTTTAAAAATTAATCTCTCCAGAAATAAGTCTCTCACCGTTGCCGCCTGCTACCGACCCCCCTCAGCTCCCAGCTGTGCCCTGGACACCATCTGTGAATTGATCGCTCCCCATCTAGCTTCAGAGTTTGTTCTGTTAGGTGACCTAAACTGGGATATGCTTAACACCCCGGCAGTCCTACAATCCAAGCTTGATGCCCTCAATCTCACACAAATCATCAAGGAACCCACCAGGTACAACCCTAAATCCGTAAACATGGGCACCCTAATAGACATTATCCTGACCAACCTGCCCTCCAAATACACCTCTGCTGTCTTCAATCAAGATCTCAGCGATCACTGCCTCATTGCCTGTATCCGCCACGGGTCCGCGGTCAAACGACCACCCCTCATCACTGTCAAACGCTCCCTAAAACACTTCTGCGAGCAGGCCTTTCTAATCGACCTGGCCCGGGTACCCTGGAAGGATATTGACCTCATCCCGTCAGTTGAGGATGCCTGGTCATTCTTTAAATGTTACTTCCTCACCATATTAGACAAGCATGCTCCGTTCAAAAAATGCAGAACCAAAAACAGATATAGCCCTTGGTTCACTCCTGACCTGACTGCCCTCGACCAGCACAAAAACATCCTGTGGCGAACTGCAATAGCATCGAAGAGCCCCCGCGATATGCAACTGTTCAGGGAAGTCAGGAACCAATACACGCAGTCAGTCAGGAAAGCAAAGGCCAGCTTTTTCAAGCAGAAATTCGCATCCTGTAGCTCTAACTCCAAAAAGTTCTGGGATACTGTAAAGTCCATGGAGAACAAGAGCACCTCCTCCCAGCTGCCCACTGCACTGAGGCTAGGTAACACGGTCACCACCGATAAATCCGTGATAATCGAAGACTTCAACAAGCATTTCTCAATGGCTGGCCATGCCTTCCTCCTGGCGACTCCAACCTTGGCCAACAGCCCCGCCCCCCCCGCTGCTACTCGCCCAAGCCTCCCCAGCTTCTCCTTTACCCAAATCCAGATAGCAGATGTTCTGAAAGAGCTGGAAAACCTGGACCCATACAAATCAGCTGGGCTTGACAATCTGGACCCCCTATTCCTGAAACTGTCCGCCGCCATTGTCGCACCCCCTATTACCAGCCTGTTCAACCTCTCCTTCGTATCATCTGAGATCCCCAAGGATTGGAAAGCTGCCGCGGTCATCCCCCTCTTCAAAGGGGGAGACACCCTGGACCCTAACTGTTACAGACCTATATCCATCCTGCCCTGCCTATCTAAGGTCTTCGAAAGCCAAGTCAACAAACAGATCACTGACCATCTCGAATCCCACCGTACCTTCTCCGCTGTGCAATCCGGTTTCCGAGCCGGTCACGGGTGCACCTCAGCCACGCTCAAGGTACTAAACGACATCATAACCGCCATCGATAAAAGACATTACTGTGCAGCCGTCTTCATCGACCTGGCCAAGGCTTTCGACTCTGTCAATCACCATATTCTTATCGGCAGACTCGGTAGCCTCGGTTTTTCTAATGACTGCCTTGCCTGGTTCACCAACTACTTTGCAGACAGAGTTCAGTGTGTCAAATCGGAGGGCATGTTGTCCGGTCCTCTGGCAGTCTCTATGGGGGTACCACAGGGTTCAATTCTCGGGCCGACTCTTTTCTCTGTATACATCAATGATGTTGCTCTTGCTGCGGGCGATTCCCTGATCCACCTCTACGCAGACGACACCATTCTATATACTTCCGGCCCTTCCTTGGACACTGTGCTATCTAACCTCCAAACGAGCTTCAATGCCATACAACACTCCTTCCGTGGCCTCCAACTGCTCTTAAACGCTAGTAAAACCAAATGCATGCTTTTCAACCGTTCGCTGCCTGCACCCGCACGCCCGTCTAGCATCACCACCCTGGACGGTTCCGACCTAGAATATGTGGACATCTATAAGTACCTAGGTGTCTGGCTAGACTGCAAACTCTCCTTCCAGACTCATATCAAACATCTCCAATCCAAAATCAAATCAAGAATCGGCTTTCTATTCCGCAACAAAGCCTCCTTCACTCACGCCGCCAAACTTACCCTAGTAAAACTGACTATCCTACCGATCCTCGACTTCGGCGATGTCATCTACAAAATAGCTTCCAACACTCTACTCAGCAAACTGGACGCAGTTTATCACAGTGCCATTCGTTTTGTTACTAAAGCACCTTATACGACCCACCACTGCGACCTGTATGCCCTAGTCGGCTGGCCCTCGCTACATGTTCGTCGTCAGACCCACTGGCTCCAGGTCATCTACAAGGCTATGCTAGGTAAAGTGCCGCCTTATCTCAGTTCACTGGTCACGATGGCTACACCCACCCGCAGCACGCGCTCCAGCAGGTGTATCTCACTGATCATCCCTAAAGCTAAAACCTCATTTGGACGCCTTTCCTTCCAGTTCTCTGCTGCCTGCGACTGGAACGAATTGCAAAAATCTCTGAAGTTGGAGACTTTTATCTCCCTCAACAACTTTAAAAATCTGCTATCCGAGCAGCTAACCGATCGCTGCAGCTGTACATAGTCCATCTGTAAACTACCCACCCAATTTACCTACCTCACCCCCCATACTGCTTTTATTTATTTACTTTTCTGCTCTTTTGCACACCAGTATCTCTTCTTGCACATGTTCATCTGATGATTTATCACTCCAGTGTTAATCTGCTAAATTGTAATTATTCGATTTATTGCCTACCTCATGCCTTTTGCACACATTGTATATAGATTCTCTTTTTTCTACCATGTTATTGACTTGTTTATTGTTTACTCCATGTGTAACTCTGTGTTGTCTGTTCACACTGCTATGCTTTATCTTGGCCAGGTCGCAGTTGCAAATGAGAACTTGTTCTCAACTAGCCTACCTGGTTAAATAAAGGTGAAATAAAAAAATAAAATAAAAATAGTCATCTCTCCTCCTTCCAGGCTTTTTCATCTTTGAACTTTTATATGGTGATCGCATCTAAACTTTCATTGTATTACCACGACAACCGGCAACAAAGTTTGTCTTTCAATCACCCACGTAGGTATAACCAATGAGGAGATGGCACGTGGGTACCTGCTTCTATAAACCAGTGAGGAGATGACTTCAGCGCGATCTGCGTCAGAAATAGGAACAACTTCTATTTTAGCCCTTGGCGTCACAGACGCTCGTTGGTGCAATAATTGAATAACATGGTTTTCTAAATTTATTTTGCAACGCACGCGACGTGTCCGGTCTGGTCAGCATGTTATACAATTTTAAAGGTAATCTTGTTGTTAATCCCACCAAAGTGTCCGATTTCAAATATGTTTTTCAGCGAAAGCACCACAAACGATTGTTAGGTCACACCAAACCACAATAAGCACAGCCATTTTTTCCAGCCAAATATAGGAGTCACAAAAAGCACAAATAGAGATAAAAGGAATCACTAACCTTTGATGATCTTCATCAGATGACACTCATAGGACTTCATGTTACACAATACATGTATGTTTTGTTTGATAAAGTTCATATTTATATAAAAAAATCTGAGTTTACATTGGCGCGTTACATTCACTAGTTCCAAAACCATCCAGTGATTTTGCATAGCCACATCGTTTCAACCGAAATACTCATCATAAATGTAGATGATAATACACGTTATACACATGGAATTATAGATATACCTCTACTTAATTCAACCGCTGTGTCAGATTTCAAAAAAACTTTACAGAAAAAGCGAACCATGCAATAATCTGAGATGGCGCTCAGAACAATAGTCAAATTAGCCGCCATGTTGGAGTCAACAGAAACCAGAAATTACATGATAAATATTCCCTTTGATGATCTTCATCAGAATGCACTCCCAGGAATCCCAGGTCCATAATAAATTCTTGATTTGTTCGATAATGTCCGTTATTTATGTCCAATTAGCTACTTTGGTTAGCGCGTTTGGTAAACAGTTCCAAAGTCACAAAGCGTGTTCACTAAAACCTGACGAAATGTCCAAAAGTTCCGTAACAGTCAGTAGAAACATGTCAAACGATGTATTGAATCAATCTTTAGAATGTTGTTAACATAAATCTTCAATAACGTTCCAACCGGAGAATTCATTTGACTTCAGATGAGCGATGGAACGGAGCTCCCTCTCATGTGAACGAGCATGGTCAAAGAATGGTCACCTCGTGGCAGTGGTGACTAATCCTCCTCTCATTCGGCCCCCCTTCACAGTAGAGTCACCAGACAAAGTTCTACAGACTGTTGACATCTAGTGGAAGCCGTAGGAAGTGAATACTCATTCATATCTTGCTGTGATTTCAATGGGATCTTGGTTGAAACTCGACCAGCCTCAGAATTTCCACTTCCTGTTTGGATTTTTTCTCAGGTTTTTGCCTGCCATATGAGTTATGTTATACTTACAGACATAATTCAAACCGTTTTAGAAACTTCAGAGTGTTTTCTATCCAATACTAATAATAATATGCATATATTAGCAACTATGACTGAGGAGCAGGCCGTTTACTCTGGGCACCTCTGTGCACCTTTCATCCAAGAAAAAAGACATGGTCCTCATCAAAGATAATTGGTAAAAATCCAAATAACTTCACAGATCTTAATCGTAAAGGGTTTAAACATTGTTTTCCATGCTTGTTCAATGAACCATAAACAATTAATGAACATGCACCTGTGGAACGGTCGTTAAGACACTAACAGCTTACAGACGGTAGGCAATTAAGGTCACAGTTATGAAAACTTAGGACACTAAAGAGGCCTTTCTACTGACTCTGAAAAACATCAAAAGAAAGATTCCCAGGGTCCCTGCTCATCTCCCTGAACTTGCCTTAGGCATGCTGCAAGGAGGCATGAGGACTGCAGATGTGGCCAGGGCAATAAATTGCAATGTCCGTACTGTGAGACGCCTAAGACAGCACTACAGGGAGACAGGATGGACAGCTGATTGTCCTCGCAGTGGCAGACCACGTGCAACAACACATGCACAGGTACCCGAGTTACACCAGGAACGCACAATCCCTCCATCAGTGCTCAAACTGTCCGCAATAGGCTGAGAGAGGCTGGACTGAGGGCTTGTAGGCCTGTTGTAAGGCAGGTCCTCACCAGACATCACCGGCAACAACGTCGCCTATGGGCACACCCACCGTCGCTGGACCAGACAGGACTGGCAAAAAGTGCTCTTCACTGACGAGTCGGGGTTTTGTCTCAACGGGTGATGGTCGGATTCGCGTTTATTGTCGAAGGAATGAGCGTTATACCGAGGCCTGTACTCTGGAGTGGGATCGATTTGGAGGTGGAGGGTCTGTCATGGTTTGGGGCGGTGTGTCACAGCATCATCGGACTGAGCTTGTTGTCATTGCAGGCAATCTCAATGCTGTGCGTTACAGGGAAGACATCCTCCTCCCTCATGTGGTACCCTTTCTGCAGGCTCATCCTGACATGACCCTCCAGCATGACAATGCCACCACACACATAACGAGCATTATAGCTGATTTCCTGCAAGACAGGAATATCAGTGTTCTGCCATGGCCAGCGAAAAGCCCGGATCTCAATCCCATTGAGCACGTCTGGGTCCTGTTGGATCGGAGGATGAGGGCTAGGGCCATTCCCACCAGAAATGTTCGGTGACTTGCAGGTGCCTTGGAGGAGTGGGGTAACATCTCACAGCAAGAACTGGCAAATCTGGTGCAGTCCATGAGGAGGAGATGCATTGCAGTACTTAGTATCTGGTGTGGCCACCAGCTGCATTAACTGATTTTTACACACCCCTTTGTTCAGGGACACATTGTTCCATTTCTGTTAGTCACATGTCTGTGGAACTTGTTCAGTTTGTCTCAGTTGTTGAATCTTGTTATGTTCATACAAATATTTATGCAGTTGACAGTGAGAGGACGTTTCTTTTTTTGCTGGGTTTAGTACCAAAACATTGAAAAGGCCATTTTCTCAAAAGTGAGTTTACAAGTTCATAAACTTTCAAAGCAAAATTACTTTCCCATTGTTCACAAACTGTAGTGTATGATATACCATTTTGGATAAAAGTAGAAACTTCAGAGCTACAATGTAGAAAACACAATTTCAAATTTTGCTACATAAAACCAATTTTGAGCTGGTCGGTCACATGTGGGAACTCCTTCAAGACTGTTGGAAAAGCATTCCAGGTGAAGCTGGTTGAGAGAATGCCACGGGTGTGCAAAGCTGTCATCAAGGCAAAGGGTGGCTACTTTGAAGAATCAAAAATATTTGGTTACTACATTATTCCATATGTGTTATTTCATAGTTTTGATGTTATTCTACAATGTAGAAAATAGTAAAATTAACACCCGTGAATGAGTAAGTGTGTCAAATGTTGACTGGTACTGTATAGAGGTCGACCGATACCGATTAAATCTGACGATTATTTACTTATTTGTAATAATGACAATTACAACAATACTGAATGAACACTTATTTTAAGTTAATATAATACATCAATAAAAATCTATTTAGCCTCAAATAAATAATGAAACATGTTCAATTTTGTTTAAATAATGCAAAAACAAAGTGTTGGAGAAGAAAGTAAAAGTGCAATATGTGCCATGTAAAAAAGCCAACGTTCCTTGCTCAGAACATGAGAACATATGAAAGCTGGTGGTTCCTTTTAACATGAGACTTCAATAGTCAAAGGTATATGGAATACATATGGTATAGAGAGAGATAGTCCTATAAATACTATATTAACTACAACCTAAAACCTCTTACATTGGAATATTGAAGTCTCATAGGATGCCACCTTATCAACAAGTCAGTTTGTTACATTTCTGCCTTGCAAGAGCTGCCCTGGTAAACTGTAAGTGCTATTATTGTGAAGTGAAAACGTCTAGGAGCAACCAAGTGCTGAAGTGCGTAGCGCGGAAAAATTGTCTGTCCTCGGTTGCAACACTCACCACAGAGTTCCAAACTGCCTTTGGAAGTAACGTCAGCACAAGAACTGTTCATCGGGAGCTTCATGAAATGCGTTTCCATCGCCGGGCAGTTGCACACAAGTCTAAGATCACCATGCGCAATGCCAAGCGTCAGCCGGAGTGGTGTAAAGCTCGCTGCCATTGTACTCTGGAGCAGCGGAAATACGTTCTTTGGAGTGATGAATCACGCTTCATCATCTGGCAGTCTGACAGATGAATCTGGGTTTGGAGGATGCCAGGAGAACGCTACCTGCCCCAATGCATAGTGCCAACTGTAAAGTTTGGTGGAGGAGGAACAATGGTCTGGGCTGTTTTCATGGTTCGGGATAGGTCCCTTAGTTCCAGTGAAGGAAAATCTTAACGCTACAGCATACAATGACATTCTAGACGATTCTGTGCTTCCAACTTTGTAACAACAGTTTGAGGAAGGCCCTTTCCTGTTTCAGCATGACAATGCCCCCGTGCACAAAGTAAGATCCATACAGAAAGGGTTTGTCGAGATCGGTGTGGAAGAACTTGATTGGTCTGCACAGAGCCCTGACCTCAAACCCATCAAACACTTTGGGGTGAATTGGAACACCAACTGCGAGCCAGGCCTAATCGCCCAACATCAGTGCCCGACCTCACTAATGCTGTTGTGGCTGAATGGAAGCAAGTCCCCGCAGCAATGTTCCAACATCTAGTGAAAAGCCTTCCCAGAACATTGGATGCTATTTAAGCAGCAAATGGGGGACCTACTCCATATTTACTCCAATATTAATGCACATGATATTGGAATGAGGTGTTCGACGAGCAGGTGTCCACATACTTTTAGTCATGTAGTGTACGTCATGGAATGTGGAGTCCAATAGAACCTACTTCTAAAACTTCTTATAAAGTTGGTTTTGTAGTATAAACTGGGAATATTTTTGACTGATATTATGATTTGTTTATTTCATATCTGCAAAGTAGTAAAAACGCTGTCAGTTCCACTTTAACTAGCTTGCCCATTCATGTACTGTAATGCTAGTGCATATGGCTGGGTATGGCCCCAGTGTTCTCGAGAGCTAGTAACGTTAGTTAGCTAATTTTACTGAACATTTAGCTATTGTTCTTGAATTCATATTGATGCTTCCAGTTTTATGAACAATAATGTACAGCTAGAGGGCTCTCTATACCAATGAGAAATGTCAGATTTAATTCACAGCCAACACATTGGGTGTATTGATTAGCCGATAGACCCTAACATTAGCAAACAGTTGCAAAATGTTTTGCAACGGAAACCATTTACTCCAAATGGAAACAGTTTTGCAACTAAAACAAGAGTTTTCATTGGACAAATTCAGGTATGTCTCTCCCCGTTTTATTCAGTTTGTTTCTGCTTGGTTCCTTGTGAATACATCCCTTGTTATTATGGACATACATTGTCAAAACCATGACGCCACAGAAACACAGAAAGGCCCCTTTCTAATCAAAAACCTTAAGCATCACCCTTGCTCTTCTCTCTCCCACCCCATCCTGCAGCATCATGCCGTTCATTGACCTCCAGGGGAAGTTGGGCATCAACATGGACAAATGGATGTTGATCCAGGGTGGAGAGCAGCCATACAAACGTGCGCCGCGCTGCCACGCCTTTGAGAAGGAGTGGATCGAGTGTGCGGATGGCATTGGTCAGACCCGTGCCAAGAAGGAGTGCAAGCTAGAGTTTGAGGACTTCTATGAGTGCATGCACAGAGAGAAGACGGTGAGTGTAGGATATCTGTACTGAAGAGTGTGTGTGTGTGTGAACTGTGAAGATTGATTGTGTGTGTGTTTCATGTCCTTTCCCCGTAAACACTTGTGATTCCATCAACCAAGACCTGTTGAAGAGTTGTCAGTTGACGTCCATGTCTTTGAATAAAATAACTGCTTGTCATCCTACATGGGTGTCTATCCTAGGGATGTGATGAATGGAAAAAATGTCTTAACATTTAAATGTAAAATTCATACAATTCCACAATGAAAGTGAAAGTTTGAATTTCCTTCATTTAACTTCTCAAAGTATTGCCACACAGGACTTCACTGCTGTCGCTTGCCTTTCTCTGCCATTTTCCAACTGTTAACGACGATGGCGTAGTAGTGGAGAGTCGACTCAAATAATTGTTCCCTTGTACGTCGACTCCTATTTCTGAGGGTCAAGATTCGTAGCGGAATCGACTCCTAAGATTCAGTATTTTTGGAGGAGACTGATTAGCCGCATCTTTCATTGGGAGCTAGCAAGAGATGGACGGAGAGAGAGGGGAGGGCACAGTATAAGGCAGGACTCGCACCTTCAGTAAAGCAGGGCAAATGATCAATGAATAGCCTAGGATATTGAGATAAACGAGATGCAACACTTCTCACACAGTCACATAAAGTATCTGCACGGGTTGCACGCTGTTCGGGTTGCACGCTGTTCACATCGTGGTAGCCAGGGCACCAAAACAGCAGAGAAGTTGAGCCTTGTGCTTCAGCGCTCTTATTGTGGCGGAAATTGACCCACTATGCTGTTTACTTTCTGCATCTACGTAAAATAAAATGTTTTTCAGTTAGGGATTTGTCTTCTTATTAAGGATCCCAATTTCCTTTAAACATTTGAATGTTTAAACGTTCACACCCTTAGTCCATCCTGTCCAGCTCTACTTTTCTTTAAATTGACTTCATGGACAGTTGGAGAAAGCTTTGCTGTTGATTTAGCAAATTATTGTTGTCAAGACTTAAAGGAGATTATTTTGTTTGACTGTTTTAGTTTTTAAAAATACATTGAGTTGATCAATGAAGAGAATTGTGGTTTTGATCAGCAATGAGCTGAAAAAAACACACCAATACCTCTTAAGAAGTTTTGAGCCCCCCCCTCTGAATGTGCAGTATGTGTCTGACGTGGATCTCTCTCTCACTCTCCGTGCATCTCTTTCTCTCTTTCTGTGTCTGTAGCACAAGAGGCTGTATGAGATCCGTAAGCAGCGGGACAAGATGGTGAAGGAGGGCACCTACCAGACCCCAGCACACCACACTGGCGCTCAGGCTGACAACAGGCCTTGACCTTATTTGACCTTGTTGACCACAAGGTGTGTCCCCAACTTGTGTATAATAATTTTCATTCAGATATCACTTTATTGTTCGTGCCTACCCCTGTACAAGTGTGCAAATAAATATTATTGATCGTGAACCTTGTATATTGACTTTCTCTTTCTCCTTTTTTAGGTACAGTGTAGGGAGAGATGATTGGAAGAAAGGGACAGAAATGTGAAGGTGATTTATAATATGTGCACTCAGGTTTCAGTTTGATGTTCACTATATTTGTGTCCCCCCAAAAAAGTTTGACAGCCTCTCTCAATATTTCCTCTGAATGTGCAGTAAGTGTCTGACGTGGATATCTCTCACTGTCCGTGCAGGTAGCTTAGTGCTTAGAGCGTTGGACGAGTAACCGAAAGGTTGCAAGGTCAAATCCCCGAGCTGACAAGGTAAAAATCTGCCGTTCTGCCCCTGAACAAGGCAGTTAACTGTTTCTAGGCCCTCATTGAAAATAAAAATGTGTTCTTAACTGACATGCCTAGTTAAATAAAGGTAAAATAAATAAATATTTACGATCCTGGTTTTGAATGTGTTAATACTACCGATTTTTGTATTCAATTATTTGTAATATCAGACTAACTACACAATACCAGACAATATTTTTGTTGAGCTTGAACTTATTAATTATTTAGAACCCCAGTTTGAGACTGACATAATGATTTCAAATTAGCCTACTTGTTTTGGGACTCAAATGGCTACAGGTGAAGTACTACAGGACTACCGACCTGAGAGTAGTGAGAATATTTTCTTCACATACCTGTACAGTGTCTTCAGAAAGTATTCCTATCCCTTGACTTATTCCACATTTTGTTGTGTTACAGCCTGAATTCAAAATGTATTAAATAGATTTTTTCCTAACCAATCTACACACAATACCCCATAATGACAAAGTGAATAAAAAATTAAAAATTGTTGCAAATGTATTAAATATAAATAGATATCTCATTTACATAGGTATTCACACACCTGAGTCTACTTTGTTGAAGCATCTTTACAGCCCTGTCTTTCTGGGTAAGTCTAAGAGCTTCCCCCACCTGGATTGTGCAACATTTACACATTCTTTTGAAAATTCTTTAAGAGCTGTGAAATTGGTTGTTCATCATTGCTAGACAACCATTTTCAGGTCTTGCCATAGATGTTCCAATAGATTTAAGTAAAAACTAACTCGGCCACTCAAGAACATTCACTGTCTTCTTGGTAAGCAACTCCAATGTAGATGTGGCCTTTTGTGTTTTAGGTTATTGTCCTGCTGAAAGATGAATTGATCTCCCAGTGTCTGGTGGAAAGCAGACTGAACCAGGTTTTCCTCTAGCATTTTGCCTGTTTATCTCTATTCTGTTTATTTTTAATCTTGAAACTCCCCAGTCCTTAACGATTACAAGTATACCCATAACATGATGCAGCCACTATGCTTTAAAATATAGAGAGTGGTACACAGTAATGTGTTGTATGTTTGGGGCAAATCTAAAATGACTTTGCATTCAGGACAAATAGTGAATTGCTTTGCCACATTGTTTGCAGTATTCCTTTAGTGCCCTGTAGCAAACAGGATACATGTTTTAGAAAATGTTAGTTCTTTACATGCTTCCTTTTCCCTCTGTCAATTAGGTTAGTATTGTGGAGTAACTACAATGTTGTTGATCCATCCTCAGTTTTCTCCTATCGCAGACATGTTTTACAGTCACCATTGGCCTCATGGTGAAGTCCCTGAGCGGATTTCCTTCTCTCCGCCAACCGAGTATCTGTGTAGTAACTGGGTGTATTGATACACCATCCAAAGTGGAATTAATAACTTTCCCATGCTCAAAGGGATATTCAATGTTTGCTTTTTGTATTTTTACCCATCTGTCAATAGGTGCCTTGGAAAACCTCCCTGGTCTTCGTGGTTGTATCTGTGTTTGAAATTCACTGCTTACCTGAGGGAGATGGTAGTCATTTAAAAATCATGTTAAAGACTTAATGCACACAGTGAGTCCATGCAACTTATGTGACTTGGTAAGCACATTTTTACTCCTGAACTTATTTAGGCTTTCCATAACAAAAGGGTTGAAAACTTATTGGCTCAAGACATTTCAGCTTTTCATTTTTAATTAATTGGGAAAAAAATTGAAAAACATTACACTGGCATTGTGGGTAGGCCAGTGATAACCAGCAAAATTCATCTTGTTGATAAAAATAAACATGAGACTTCAAGAAATATCTTGTTATAGCAACTCTCCATAAACCAGACTTGCTTGGGAAGTAGGGGGTAGATGAAATCTGAAATGCACTCAACTCTAAACCCTGTGACCTAATTCTGGTAAATAACAGTCCATGGAGTAGTTGAGAAATACTCCCAAGGGAGTTTCTCCTGATGAAAGCTAAATATGAATGGATGCCCTCTGACACCCTCATTCAATTACCAAGTGTATCACTTGCCTTTATAAGATTATGAGATTATCCATGTCACCACAAGGTGATGCCAAAAGCCAAGTAATTACTACAAAATCTACCATCTACCTAATCATGTCAAATTACATTTAAAGTAGAAAGACTAATGTTACAATGCTTGACAAATGTTACAGGAAAGTCCATCGTTTAGTAGCAACAAAAAATAAAGGGTTTCTTACTTGCTGATATACAGTGGAAAAATAAGTATTATGAAGTGATGTTGGCCTCGGCCTTAATCACAAGGATTTTGTTTTTATTAATAACAGATACTAGAGATGGCAATACTCTCACAATATAGCCTACAAACAGTTTTGATGAAGTGTGTGATTGATGGAGGGAGATGAAGAGAGGCACAGCATCTCAGTGCAAGAGGTGTCACTACAGACCCTGGTTCGATCCCGGGCTGTATCATAACCGGACGTGATCGGGCGGCGCACAATTGCCCAGCGTCGTCCGGGTTAGGGGATGGTTTGGCAGGGTAGGCCCTCGTTGTAAAATAACTGACTTGCCTAGTAAAATAAAACAAATCAAAAATTGATTTTTCATACACGCCAAAAGATTGTCTCTTGTCCTGACTCAAGGCTCGCTGCTGATGTTTTAATCAAACAAAGGCTAAATGAAATTCGGTGTGCCTTGCCAAATGAAAAGCAGTGCAATTTTGCAACCTAGACTGGAGACTTGCTTCAGAAGGTAGCATAACTTTGGTGGTTACACCATTACTGTTCTGAATCACGTCAGAGTCTGGGGTTACACTATATACCGTGTGACAAGGTGAAAAGCAACAATATGGGATAGATCTAGGCTAGTCATCACAAGGTTTTAATCAAGTTTTTGGGATAGGGGATTTTGGCCTGTCTGGTTAGCACGGGATTTTATTTTACAAAACTATAGGCCTTTTGTGCTACTTTTTTGCCTTGCAGTTGACCTGTTTTATTGCCAATTACAGAAATGCGTTATTCCCTTATTTTGAATACCTTAATGTAAAAGGAGACTTTATTATAGTCCTATCAGTACATTTAAGCAGTCTAATGTTGTTACCTTCTACAGTCCAAAGTTATGCTACCTTCTGAAGCAAGTCTCCAGTCTAGGTTGCAAAATTGCACTGCTTTTCATTTGGCAAGGCACACCGAATTTCATTTAGCCTTTGTTTGATTAAAACATCAGCAGCGAGCCTAGTTAATCCTGAACTGTCGGACAACATTCCGTCGCGTTCTCTGACGGCTCGGCGGATGGAGGGTCATTCTTACAAGCTTTTCTCCCGGCCGGACAAACTGGCTTCTCCTGTAGGACTGGGAAGGTCCTGCAACTACAAACTAACCTACAAAACTCAGTTACATAAATACATATTGGAGATGGGGGGAGGAGGGGTCAGGAGAAATAGGAGAACAGGGATGCTAGATCAATGGATTAAGGATTAATATGATCACATGCCAAACCTATTGCAAAAGCAGTAGCTAAACACAGCTCTTTCGTGTTTGCTATGCATCCACAAATGTTCCAAATGTAAACGCCCATTCCAAAAAATAGCGTGCGTCGTGCCAGTTGCCCGTGCGCGAATCGTGCTGCTGAGCCCCAGATGACGTTGGAACACACTGAAATTCCATTTTCTCGACAATAAAAATCTCCAACAGCTATGGGTTAAATGTTAAACCCGTTAAATTGCCAACCCATTTATATGAGGTCAGGAGAAAGGAGAGCGAAAGTTGGCGGGCGAGAGTGAGGGGGGTTGTAGAGACAGGAAAGAACGGGAGAAAAGGAGGGAGAAGGAAGGAGGGGAATAGACAGCCATTAACGATTCACGGTCGTGGTATTCATCTCTTCCTTGTCCCGGTTCGGTACAAACCGCTGAGTCGCAGCCCTGATCAGACAGTCTGTATTTTAACGTGCGTCCGAAAGAGGAGAGAAGGTTGCCGTGAGGAGGGAGACTCTAGCCACAGCATCCCTGTCTCTGTAATCCAATAGGATATTCGGACTCGGGGACCGCTATTCTCCGGTAAGGTTTCGGTGTCGCGGAACACAGCATGTGTAATCTGAATCATATTGACAGCGGTTTTAGATTGTGAAATACATATGATACAATCCATGTATTATGGTTGGTTTTCTGTTGCATTTTAATTACCGATGTGGTAAAAGTATTCCCGTAGCCTGATGTCCAATATCTGTTCTTAATTGCATAGTAATAAATCGATCTTTATGTAATTCATAAAATTATTGGTCTAATTAATCTATTAGGATATACATACTGATGTATAGGGAATTGTTATTTTTTTGGTAAGATAAAAATATAAGGTATCCCATATGCCTATCAAAATCGATTTTTATCCATGCTTGCTACTGGTTTAGGTGCTTTGTGCTTGAAAATGAGAAATGAAAAGGGGTTGGAAGGGTTTCTAGGTCCAACAGCCTAACAATGTTATTCTACTAATGAGAGAGACACAAAACACCCATGTCAAAGACGGATGAACGTTATTAGCCCGTTCTGCAGGCAGTGTGGACTAATAGCTCCAGTATGCTCCTTGACTTTGTTCCCCACGACAATTCCAAATAGGACCGATGCTCAAATGCATACCTTTACCGCTACATATTAAAGCACTTGCTTCTCTTTTCCTCACAACAGACATCACCCCTTCTTCTACAGAGCATAACATTCTTATGGTCTATTGTTATTTCGTTAAGTCCATAGCCATATGCAAGAGCTGGTTATTCAAGCTATTGTAATTTATGTTACAATAGCTTAGATTTCTGAATAGAAGTAGGTGTCCCTGATTACGATAATGTCACTGGTCGACCATTAATTACAGGTGATAATACTATGGGGACCGTGCATTCATCAAAATACAACTCTAGAGCGGCATCAAGGAATGTTATACATTTATAGTCTGTTTTTACACAAGTTGTCTATGTTCAGCCTTCATCACACCAAAGGCTGTCTGGAAAATAGCAAAAATCGGTGCTAGGGGTGAAAGCAAGATTCAGGGGTCCCCCGTTGATTCACACACCAGATGGCTTTTCCTTTTGTGAGCAGCCTTGTGTTGATCATAAATCATAAGCTAACACGGTCAGTTTGTCTGTCTAGCCCACGCTAGTCAAAGTAAATAAACAATCAAGTAGTCATCAATGTCCCGTTTTAAACCAGAATCATATTTTTCTCCTATTCCGTGAGACACTTCACACTCGTTGCCAAATATTATGTCTACTACTCTCAGTCCTTTTTTTCAGCTGCATTGCCCCCTTATTTCATGAAATATTCAAGAATCAGGGAACTACCACCATGAAACTATATGGAATAAAATGTCACAGAGGTGGCACTGTTCTGTGTTGTCTTTGCTGTAAAATAAATGGAAGTAATGTCAGACAGTGTATGTCAGTACTGTCCGTCTGTATCTGCCTGCCTGTCCGCCTGCCCTTCCTGCTGTCTTCCTGCCTGCCTGTCAGCTGTCTGTCTGTTTGTCTGTCTGTCTGTGTCTACTCGATCGCATCTGGCCATTTGCCTCTGAATTGCCTCGTTCGGAACAACCAATAAAACAGATTTCTCAGGATACATTGAGTACTTCCCTGAGAGCAATGCAGGCTTCCATTCCCGACCCCAGCATTCTTTTAGGAGAGCATCCTCTTGGTAAAAGTGATAAGGTAGCACTTCTGTAAATGTTGCTTGTGGTGAGATGATCAGATGATGACATATTGTCTCATTATCATAGATTTTCCTCTCGTACACGCATGCACACACACACACACACACACATGGTCTATGGTGCCGGGAAGAGATGGCTGCTGCTTTACGGGATCCAACCAATTGTGCTATTGTGTGTGTTTTTTCACGTTGTTTGTAACTTATTTTGTACAGAATGTTTCTGCCACAGTCTCTTATGACCGAAAAGATCTTCTGGATATCAGAACAGCGATTACTCATCTCGTTAAAGAAAAACTATTTGTCCTGTACGACTCGGACGCAAAGGATTTACTCCAGACAATGCCCAAATCCATGCCATTCGCATGAAGAAGAGACAGAGATATCGGGGACGTAGGTCGGGGTGCCTTGTAAGGATCCGACGACAAGTGGGTCTACCATCAACCCTATTAGCCAACGTGCAATCATTGGATTACAAACTGGATGAGATCCGATCAAACCTATCCTACCAACAGGACATTCAAAACTGTAATATCTTATGTTTCACCGAGTCGTGGCTGACCAACGACATGGAAAACATACAGTTGGATGGGTTTTCCGTCCATCTGCAAGACAGAACAGCTGCCTCCGATAAGACAAGGGGTGGCGGTCATGTCTATTTGTAAAAAACAAGTGGAGCACGAAATCTAATATTAAGGAAGTCTCAAGGTTTTGCTTGCCTGAGGTAGAGTATCTCATGATAAGCTGTAGACCACACTATTTTCCAAGAGTGTTTTCATCTATATTTTTCGTAGCTGTTTATTTACCACCACAAACCGATGCTGGCACTAAGACAGCACTCAACGAGCTGTATAAGGCCATAAGCAAACAAGAAAATGCTCATCCAGAGGTGGCGCTCCTAGTGGCCGGGGACTTTAATGCAGGTTAACTTAAATCAGTTTTACCTCATTTCTACCAGCATGTTACATGTGAGCCCAGAGGGGGAAAAAACTCTAGACCACCTTTACTGCACACACAGAGACACGGACAAAGCTCTCCCTCGCCCTCCATTTGGCAAATCTGACCATAACGCTATCCTCCTGATTCCTGCTTACAAGCAAAAACTAAAGCAGGAAGTACCAGTGACTCGCTCAATACGGAAGTGGTCAGATGACGCAGATGCTAAGCTACAGGACTGTTTTGCTAGCACAGACTGGAATATGTTTCGGTATTCATCCAATGGCATTGAGGAGTACACCACATCAGTCACTGGCTTCATCAATAAGTGCATCGATGACGTTGTCTCCGCAGTGACCGTACGTACATACCCCAACCAGAAGCCATGGATCACAGGCTACATCCGCACTGAGCTAAAGGGTAGAGCTGCTGCTTTCAAGGAGCGGGACTCTAACCCGGACACTTATAAGAAATCCCGCTATGCCCTCCGACGAACCATCAAACAGGCAAAGCGTCAATACAGGACTAAGATTGAATCCTACTACACCTGTTCCGACGCTCGTCGGATGTGGCAGGGCTTGCAAACTATTACAGACTACAAAAGGAAGCACAGCGTCGAGCTGCCCAGTGACACGAGCTTACCAGATGAGCTAAATAACTTCTATGCGCACTTCGAGGCAAGAAACACTGAAGCATGCATGAGAACATCAGCTGTTCTGGACGACTGTGTGATCATGCTCTCCGATGTGAGTAAGACCTTTAAACAGGTCAACATTCACAAGGCCGCAGGGCCAGACGGATTACATTTACATTACATTTTAGTAATTTAGCAGACGCTCTTATCCAGAGCGACTTACAGTAGAGTGCACGCTAGTCAAAGGACGTGTACTCCGAGCTAGCGCTGACCAACTGGCAAGTGTCTTCACTGACATTTTCAACCTGTCCCCGACTGAGTCTGTAATACCAACATGTTTCAAGCAGACCACCATAGTCCCTGTGCCCAAGAACACCAAGGTAACCTGCCTAAATGACTACCGACCCGTAGCACTCACGTCTGTAGCCATGAAGTGCTTTGAAAGGCTGGTCATGGCTCACATCAACACCATTATCTCAGAAATTCTAGACCCAGTCTAATTTGCATACTGCCCCAACAGATCCACAGATGATGCAATCTCTATTGTGCTCCACACTGCCCTTTCCCACCTGGACAAAAGGAACACCTATGTGAGAATGCTAATCATTGACTACAGCTCAACGTTCAACACCATAGTGCCCTCAAAGCTCATCACTAAGCTAAGGACCCTGGGACTAAACACCTCCCTCTGCAACTGGATCCTGGACTTCCTGACGGGCCGCCCCCAGGTGGTAAGGGTAGGTAACAACACATCTGTCACGCTGATCCTCAACACGGGGGCCCCTCAGGGGTGCATGCTCAGTCCCCTCCTCTACTCCCAGTTCACCAAGACGACTCCAACACCATCCTTAAGTTTGCCAATGGCACAACAGTGGTAGGCCTGATCAACGACAACGATGAGACAGCCTATAGGGAGGAGGTCAGAGACCTGGCAGTGTGGTGCCAGCATAACAACGTCTCCCTCAACGTGATCAAGACAAAGGAGATGATCGTGGACTACAGGAAAAGGAGGGCAGAGCACACCCCCATTCTTATTGACGGGGCTGTAGTGGAGCGGGTTGAGAGCTTCAAGTTCCTTGGTGTCCACATCACCAACGAACTCTCATGGTCCAAACACACCAAGACAGTCGTGAAGAGGGGACAACAATGCCTATTCCCCCTCAGGAGACTGAAAAGATTTGGCATGGGTATTCAGATCCTCAAAAAGTTCTACAGCTGCACCGTCGAGAGCATCCTGACTGGTTACATCACCTCTTGGTATGTCAGCTGCTCAAGGCCCTAACAATTGCCAGACTCCAGCCATCCTAGTCATAGACTGTTCTCTCAACTACCGCATGGCATGCGGTACCGAAGCGCCAAGTCTAGGTCCAAAAGGCTTCTTAACAGCTTCTACCCCCAATTCATAAGACTCCTAAACAGCTAATCAAATGGCTACCCGGAATATTTGCATTGACCCCCCCACCACTCACATTTTTACCCTGCTGCTACTCTGTTTATTATCTATGCATAGTCTCTTTACTTACATGTACTGTACATATTACCTCAATTACCTTGACTAACCTGTGCCCCAGCACATTGACTCTGTACTGGTACCCCCTGTATATAGCCTCGTTGCTGTTATTTTATTGTTGCTCTTTAATTGTTTGTTATTTTTCTAGTTTCTTATTTTTAAAAAAAATAGTTTTTTCTTCTTTAGTTTATGTGAGTATATACAGTTGAAGTCGGAAGTTTACATACACCTTAGCCAAATACATTTAAACTCAGTTTTTCACAATTCCTGACATTTAATCAGTAAAAATTCCCTGTCATTCCCTGACATTTAATCAGTAAAAATTCCCTGTCTTAGGTCAGTTAAGATCGCAACTTTATTTTAAGAATGTGAAAATTTATTTCAGCTTTTATTTCTTTCATCACATTCCCAGGGAGTCAGACGTTTACATACTCTCAATTAGTATTTGGCAGCATTGCCTTTAAATTGTTTAACTTGGGTCAAACGTTTCGGGTAGCCTTCCACAAGCTTCCCACAATAAATTGGGGGAATTTTGGCCCATTCCTCCTGACAAAGCTGGTATAACTGAGTCAGGTTTGTAGCCCTCCTTGCTCGCACACACTTTTTCAGTTCTGCCCAAAAATGTTCTATAGGATTGAGGTCAGGGCTTTGTGATGGCCACTCCAATACCTTGACTTTGTTGTCCTTAAGCCATTTTGCCACAACTTTGGAAGTATGTTTGGGGTCATTGTCCATTTGGAAGACCCATTTGCGACCAAGCTTTAACTTCCTGACTGATGTCTTGAGATGTTGCTTCAGTATATCCACATAATTCTCCTGCCTTTTGATGCCATCTATTTTGTGAAGTGCACCAGTCCCTCCTGCAGCAAAGCACCCCCACAACACGATGCTGCCACCCCCGTGCTTCACGGTTCGGGTGGTGTTTGGATGGTGTTCGGATGGTGTTCTTCGGCTTGCAAGCCTCCCCCTTTTTCCTCCAAACATAACGATGGTCACTATGGCCAAATAATTATATTTTTGTTCCATCAAACCAGAGGACATTTCTCCAAAAAGTACGATCTTTGTCCCCATGTGCAGTTGCAAACTGTAGTCTGGCTTTTTTATGGCAGTTTTGGAGCAGTGGCTTCTTCCTTGCTGAGCGGCCTTTCAGGTTATGTTGATATAGAGCTCGTTTTACTGTGGATATAAATACTTTTGTACCTGTTTCCTCCAGCATCTTCACAGGGTCCTTTGCTGTTGTTCTGTGATTGATTTGCACTTTTCGCACCAAAGAACGTTCATCTCTAGGAGACAGAACGCGTCTCCTTCCTGAGCGGTATGACTGCTGCGTGGTCCCATGGTGTTTATACTGCGTACTATTGTTTGTACAGGTGAACGTGGTACCTTCAGGCGTTTGGAAATTTCTCCCAAGGATGAACCAGAGGTCTACACATTTTTTTCTGAGGTCTTGGCTGATTTCTTTTGATTTCCCCATGATGTCAAGCATAGAGGCACTGAGTTTGAAAGTAGGCCTTGAAATACATCCACAGGTGCACCTCCAATTGACTCAAATTATGTCAATTAGCCTATCAGAAGCTTCTAAAGCATGACATAATTTTCTGGAATTTTCCAAGCTGTTTAAAGCCACAGTCAACTTAGTGTATGTAAACTTCTGACCCACTGGAATTGTGAGACAGCCAATTCTAAGTGAAACAATCTGTCTGTAAACAATTGTTGGAAAAATTACTTGTGTCATGCACAAAGTAGATGTCCTAACCGACTTGCCAAAATTGTAGTTTGTTAATGTTACATTTGTGGAGTGATTGAAAAACAAGTTTTAATGACTCCAACCTAAGTGTATGTAAACTTCCGACTTCAACTGTACTTTCTTGACACTTATTTTTCTTAAAACTGCATTGTTGGTTAAGGGCTCGTATTTAAGCATTTCACTGTAAGGTCTACCTACACCTGTTGTATTCGGCACATTTGATTTGATGTGACACACACGCACATTTGCGCAGTGCAGGTTGACGTTTATTGTCATGATTCTTGTCCTGGAGGCAGAAATTAGCGATTTCCCCTTAGATAGGCCAGCTGCAAAGTCAAAATTGGCTATATTGTAAACATTTATTTAAAACATATATAACTATTTTGTCTTAATATAAGGTTAGGGTTACACATTAGGGTTAGCAGTGTGGGCTAAGGTTAGGTTTAAAATCAGATTTTCTGACTTTGTGGCTGTGCTAGCTAGTGACCACTCTGCAGAGCTGCCTCCAGAACAAGAAAAAAACGCTAACCTGCATATGGAGTACACACATGCTCTCTCCTTTCTCTCTCTCTCTCCCTCCCATGTTCATTCCCTCAGACAGTCAACTCCAGCAGCACCTCAATAGCAGTGACTTTTGACAGTGGTTTTCTGTATCGGAGCATGTCTGGATTGCCAGTGAGTCGGGGTTGAGAGTCTAGTCAGTGTTACTCATAGCTGGAGGCCTATATCTATGAGGATCGCTCAACTGTCTCCAAGATCATTCGTGCGCATACACAAAACCATGTGGATTATATGCCTTTATGCCTAGGTAACCCTACTATCTGTTCAACTATCAATGAGGCTTCAACAGCTGTTAATCGGTAAATCGGTCCATAGACTATGAAGGAATGCTGTTTTGGAATCACTCTGTCTCAGCTGTGGATGGGAACACCCTGTATCCATGGCCATGCAAATCCGGAAGCCTCGTTACATCTTATAAATCAACCCAGTCAACTGTTCTGCGTCTTTACATGGTGCAACTCCAACAGCTGTGGCGGGGGGAGAGTGGGAGAGAGAGGGAAGAGGACTGAGACAGAGACATAGAGAGGGGGAGAGGGAAGAGAACTGAGACAGAAAGGGAGGAGAAAGAGGGAAGAAGACTGAAAGATAGAGAGGGAAGAGGACTGTGAGCGAGAGAAAGGAGGGGGCTGTTTTGGAAAGGTAATTATTGAATAATTCAGATTTCTTTCTGACTTTTCAACTTTTTCTTTCAAAAGCTGTCTTCCTTTCACGCGATGCCACACGAAGTTCATAATGACACAGTGTGGCTTTGAATCCCCCATTCTGTCTCTATTTATACACCACTGGCTCCGGTCGCCTCAGAACCAACACTCTGTCAGGCAGCAGCAGGGAAACTGAGTGATCCAACGGCACGCTGAGGATGCTGGGAAGGGACATGCTGGAGGAAGTGGGGCAGGCATTCTGCCCAGGGCTAGACTAGTACAAGGAAATTTGCCACAGTTACCACAGATGGAAATAGTAGTTAGCTTGTTTGACTTACTACTCACATATCAATGAAATATTTCCACTACCTAACCACTGCTATAGTAGTAAGGGAGTTTGTATAATTTCAGTCAATTGCAAATTGGATAGAAGGCCAAAATTATGGATAGAAGGCCAAAACTCTTTCTTTTAAATACTCTTCCTTATTTAGATAAACATGGACAACCGTGGTGGTTTTGTGCTTAACTAGGATCCTCATGAGACGTAAAACTGCAAAGGTCTGGTTTGAAAAATAGCTGAATAAAACCAGAATCAAATCGCGTCAGTCATTTAGCATGACTGGGTCAGCCTTTAGACAGCCTTTAGACAGTAAAACCCATTCAAAGTCCCCAGACACCAATGTGCTGAGGTCAGTGGTATTGATCCCCAATATGATGGACAGAGCCCTAGTCCATGTTCCCATGGGTCCCATCCACATGCTGCTGATCACAGAAGAACTCAGTGCTCCTCAGCTCCTCTCTCTGCATGACTCGAGTAGAGAATCCAGTATCGACCAGGACCCAGACTGTATTAATAGAATCTGGAGCGAGGGTATTCGATCAACCTGTCCCTTGGTCTTTCCACATCATTACTTCAGTGACTCAGCAGCGATGTCTGTTGAACCATCATCATCATGACCCCAAGACTCACCCGTCAATCATCTATTATGAATGTAGAGTAATGGAAGTCATACTGCTCTTGATTGTCGCCAAGGTTGCTTGAAAGATGCTCAATTGTCCTGATTTCGTCCTTTTCCTGTCCTTCACCATTGACTATTGATTGAAGTGTGGTGTGGTTTCACAACCGCTCCAGTGACGCTGTGATGTCTAGCCATCCTCTTTGCCTTTATGTCAATCATCTTCATCTTGAAGTTGAGTAATGGTTTTCTGCTGTCATATTACTTTGAACTCGTCAAACTCATTGAGCGTCATTGAGACCTGGCAGTTCTGTTAACCTCCATCCTCCTCCCTATCGTCGTCACCATTAGCTAACCACATCGTGTTGTAACCAAGGTGACTTAAACGAATTACAAGAAGCCTTGCATTATTCGTGAGGGATGCCAGATTACACTGTGGATGATGAATTATACAGCATTGCCTATCTCTCATACTTCCTTTCTTTCTCTTCTCTGTCCTCCCTTTTTTCTTCCCCCCTTTTACCCTGCCCTTATTTCTACCACCTCCCCCACACTCTTCCCCATCTCTTTTACTCCATTCCCTCTTTTTCTTCCAGCCCTACGGCGTGATGGAGTCCTCGGACGAGGAGACACTGAGCGAGCGCTCCTACGTTAGCGAGAGGAGCGAGCGGTCTTTGCGTAGCGAGCGCTCGGGGGGCTCTCTGTCCCCCTGCCCGTCCGGACTCCAGGGCCCCTCTGGGGACACCCTACCCTGGAACCGACCGTCCAGACACGAGAGAGGAGAGAGGAGAAAGAGGAAAACCCACAACTCTGTGCTGGACCCGGCCGAGAGGGCGGTGGTGCGTGTTGCAGGTAAGACATTTGAGAAGTATATACTTCTCACCTGTAGAGGTGGGAACTGATAATGGTCCTCCTTCATTCGGGGAAGACAGAAGTGGCAATGTTTTCCTTACAATGTCAAGCATTTTATTACACATTGGAATATTGTTTAGTCTAATGTAAATGAAAAAATAGCTATCTTTGTAGTGATTGTGCTGTATGGGAGGGAGTGGTGAGGATGAGGCTACATCTCCCCATCCCTCTATCCCTCTATGTATGTGGATGTGGGTTGGGAGTGCAACAAAACATATATCATAGCAACACTCCAATTGGCAGCAACTAGGCATATATATTTTTAAACAGAGTGTACTGTACTTTTACTGAAGGGTTGTGATACCGCTACAAATACATCAGAGAAAATAATCTGTCAGGTTTATGGCTTGAGGATTTCAAAAAAAAAAATCATCAGTGAACCTGCCATTGTTCCAGCTTGGGTTTTATAAGGGAGTAAAGTGTTTGTGACGGAAGGAGCGACTAAAGATATCGTGAAAAGGGAATGGTTATGTATGCCGCGTTTGTTTCCTCAGGCATGCAAGCTGCTCTTAGCCTGCTATTTCTGTTACTTTCATTACTCTTTACAAACACAATCAGCGTCCCACTGGGCACAGACTTAAATTCAACGTCTATTCCATGTTGGTTCATTGCCATTTCATTGAAATGACCTGGAAACAACGTTGATTCAACCAGTGTGTGCCCGGTGGGATTGTTGTGCGCTAAAAGAGATGCATACAAAGAGTTGGGTTGATGTGGTGTGTAACAGAAGGTCCTGATAACTGTTGTGAATCGTGCAGAAATCCGGACTGAGCCATCGGAAATAATACATTTAAATTGGGACTGGTGACCTGCAATCCACTTAAACAAAACATTTTAAAGAGTTTCAACACTGTTAAGTTTTAAACACAGGTTTAATACACAGTTTGCACTTGTGTGAACTTATCAGAATTCAACTGTATAGACTAACCAGTGTGGGGGAGAGAGGAGGCACTCAACCAATTCCTGGTCAGAGGTCAGGAGAAAGGAGTGAGAGAAACGAAACTGTCATGCTAAAGCTACAAACAGGTCTTTTTTTGGTGGCCTGTTTACTTGAAGCGGTGGCGATATGTGTCTTGTTTTTTAACCCTTTTGTCTCTTTTGAACCCATGTTTATGAGGTTTTGACCGTACTGGTCATTTGACCGTCTCCTGGTTTAAAGAGCTGGAATTCACAGCTGTCCTGATGTGTTGTGGTGCCAGCCTTCCAGGGTTTTGGCTGTGTGTGTGTGTGTGTGTGTGTGCTTGTGTACGAGAGTGCGTGCGTACGAGTGTGTGTGTGTGTGTGTGAGTGGACAGAGGAAAGGCTGTGTTTGTCTTACTGTTGTAATTTGATTATGTGAGAGATATTTTGGATCAGTGTTGACAGTGTTGACGCTATTGGCAACAAAAGTTGTTGTGTGGTGTCGTTTTTATTCAATATTTCATATTTTGGTTTTCATTTTGGAATCAATTGAGGATGAAGGATGAAGTGAGAATCAACATAAACTAGTATAACAGTGTGACTGTTTATATTAGCATGTCTGGTCATTTTATAATATATTTGGATTGAATGTAATTCATTTGACCAAATTCAGTTTTGTGACCGATTGGCATGTGAAAATTGGATCAGCTGAGGAGCATAAGCATGTTACATGAAACAAAAGCTACATTTGTCTCATGAATTGGAACATTCTTTTCAAAACAGTTCAAAATTGTCCTGCTATTGTGGATTATTTATCGAATTATTTTCAAGTAACTGTCTTGACTTGAGGGATTTGGATATTTGCTGATTTGTATAGCATATGTGTAAACGTGCATATGAAATGAGTGTGTGCGAATGTCGGATGGAGGCAGAGTGAATGCGGTGGGGGAAATGTATGTACATACAGTATATACTCAGGCCCCAGACATAAGGTGCCTGCATGGAACTGAGGCGTGTCTAGGCGACTGCCTGCCTGAGCTCTTGCTCAAACATTTTTCACCAGGCAGCGCAAAGGACAGCTCCTAGCCTGACTCCTCCCCATTCCCCTGTTGCCATGGCGACCTGCATGCACACTCTCCCGGTCTCCTGGTTTCCATGGCTATGAAGGGAGTAGGAAAGACACTGGAAAAGCGAGAAAAAGCGGCCAAAACAAATAGTGAAACAGAGAGAGCGAGCATTTGAATTTGAATTGAAGTTGGAGAAAAGAAAGAGTGTTTGTGGACACAGACAAAGGTAGAGTGAGGGATATACTGAACCCAAAGAGAAATCCACATTTAAAAGAAAAAAAGAGAGAATGGACAGAGAGGAAGATGGAAGGAGGGCAGACAGGGAAAAGGGGCAAGGTTCAAACGGGGAGGATGGGAGGAAGACTAATGATGAAATGTAAAAAGGAGAGAGAGTATATGTGGAGGGCAAACATAGAGAGAGAGAGGGAGGGTGGATCTGAGCTATTTGGAATGGGAAAACGGAGCCGGAATGCCTCGCTATAAGTCAATTATGTCGGCTAGTTAAAACACACGTCAACAGAGGCCCTATACACACAACCTCAGAACACTCTGAGAACCCAAGCCAAGGGGCTATATGTAGTCATAGACCTGATTCAATCTTCTGCCATAATAGGTGCTTTGCAACATTAGCGACAAATTAGCTACTTAGCGGGCTAAATCAGTGCGTAAAAGAATGCAATAGGCTAAAATGTGGAAACTGGGTTTCTGTAGTGAGGCAACATGCCTCATAGTGTGTGTTTTATTTTCTGTGTGTGCATGTCTCATACGCCACATTCACTGTCTGCAGCTGAACTCGGCGTGCTAAAACAAAGATGACTAGCACATTTCATCATGTTTCATCAGTGCTTCTTTTATCATGCAGGATCAGATAGAAAGTTGTAGTTGGCACCGATGACCACTAGATGGGGTTATAACGGGAAAGTAATGATTCTGTCCCTGTTTAAAGATCCTGGCAGACTTGCCTTTAGGCAGGGTTTCCCTAACTCGGTCCTGGGGCCCCCCTGGGAGCACGTTTGGATTTTTGCCCTAGCACTACACAGCTGATTCAAATAACCAAAGCTTGATGATGAGTTGGTGAGTTGGTTATTTGAATCACCTGTGTAGTGCTAGGGAAAAAGAAATGTGCACTCATTGGGGGCCCCAGGACCGAGTTTGAGAAACTGACTTGAGGTACAGTGCCATCAGAAAGTATTCACACCCCTTGACTTTTTCCACATTTTGTTGTGTTACAAAGTGGGATTAAAATGGTTTTAATTGTAATTTTTTAAATCAATGATCTACACAAAACACTCATGTCAAAGATGTTTTATTTTATCATTAATAATAGATAAGCAAGAGTCACTACAGGTTAGAATCACCTTTGGCAGCAATTACAGCTGTGAGTTTTTCTGGTTAAGTCTCTTTTAAGAGCTTTGCACACCTGGATTCTACAATATTTTCCCATTATTCTTTAAAAATTATTCAAGCTCTGTCAAGTTGGTTGTTGATCATTGCTAGACAGCCAAATATTGCCATAGATTTTCAAGTCGATTTAAGTCCAAAATATAACTAGGCCACTCAGGAACTTTCAATGTCATTTTGGTTAGCAACTCCAGTGTATATTTGGTCTTGTGTTTTAGGTAATTACCCTACTGAAAGGTGAATTTGTCTCCCAGTGTCTGTTGGAAAGCAGACTGAACCAAGTTTTACTCTAGGATTTTGCCTGCGCTTAGCTCAATTCCGTATATTTTTACCCTAAAAACATAATTCCACTTTGACATTATGGAGTATTGTCTATAGATCAGTGACACAAAATCTCAATTGAAAACATTTTAAATTCATGCGGTTACACAACAAAAATGTGGAAAAAGTCAAGGGGTGTGAATACTTTCTGAAGGCACTATGTGATTGGTGGGATATCCTATGTCTCGACTATATCAGCTATTCTTATGATCTGATGATGGTAACGATGGTTGTGTTCACGGAGGGAATCTTATTAGACAGTAATGTATGTCAAAACCGTTTGGGGTGAACCCATGTTCATCTGGAAGGATATCCTGTGAAGCATTATGCTAGGTGTCTGTATGCCAAAGTACAGGAGCTATCAATGAATAGCCTACATACAGGAAGAAGAAACACTATACAACTGCAACCTTAAAATGATAACAGTGGTCAAGCAGTCAGTGGATCTACCGATGTACCGTAAACTGAATGTCATCCGAGTCACGTCACCCTCCTTGAGGTCATTCCCATCACTATTACCCCTTCCTCTACTCTTTGCGTCTATATTACTGTATCATATGTCTGTTTTGGTGGTGATCCGTGTGTGTGTGTTTACAGTATGTGTGTGTGTGTGTGTGTGTGACTGTGTGTTTACAGTATGTGTGTGTGTGTGACTGTATGTGTGTGTGTGTGTGTGTGGGGGGGGGGGGTTAGTAGTGTGTATGACTGTCTATGTGTGTGTGTGGGTTTACAGTATGTGTGTGTGTGACTGTCTATGTGTGTGTGTGTGTGGGTTTACAGTATGTGTGTGTGTGACTGTCTGTGTGTGTGGGGGGGTTTAGTAGTGTGTCTGACTGTCTATGTGTGTGTGTGGGTTTACAGTATGTGTGTGTGTGACTGTCTGTGTGTGTGCGCGTATGTGTGCACTGCTGCGGGAGCCAATGGATGGTCAACAACAACATCTGGCTGTCCTGCTTTGCATTCATGTGCCAATCTCTAGACTCAGTCAGTGCGACTCAACTCAGTGTGTGGTGTCTGTGTGCTTGCCAGGTCTGACGGCTGAAGGTCTACACTGTGTGGGTTTGTGTGTTTGAATTCATACAAAGCCTTCATGGATGTGGATTGTTGGATGTGTGTGTGTGTGTGTGTTTAGAAAGAGAGACGAGGTGGGGGTGGGGGGGGGGGGGTTGATAGAGAGAAACTGACAAGACATGTCTGAGAAAAAAGAACGAGAGAAAGAAAATATCTCCATGGAGTTGCTCTGAATAATTTAATCAGGAAGTTAGCGTCGCTTTATTTCTCTCCATTTCTCACTCCCTCTTTGCCTCGCTTCCTACGGTTCGGGGACAAAAATAAGTCTTTCTTATCCCTATTTATTTAGTAATGTTCTTCGTATTCCATAATATTCCGACTGAACGAATCCGTTGCGGATGGATTATAAAGTTGGTCTTCTACTAGTCATGTCTGCATTATTCACAGTACTAAGGAAATGCTGATGATGCATGACAGCTCTTGGCTACGGAGAGGTGATGTCCGGTTGATGTCAGGTCAGGCTAGGAAGCACTATGACAGTACAGTATTGGTCAGGGTAAGGCTGGGCTTGGAGAAAGCTATGGCAGGTATCCCTCTACTGATGCATTTGTCTGGACTTCTGAGATCCCCATGCTACACACAGCCTCCCCATACTACACACAGCCTCCCCATACTACACACAGCCTCCCCATACTACACACAGCCTCCCCATACTACACACAGCCTCCCCTTACTACACACAGCCTCCCCATACTACACACAGCCTCCCCATACTACACACAGCCTCCCCATACTACACACAGCCTCCCCATACTACACACAGCCTCCCCATACTACACACAGCCTCCCCATACTACACACAGCCTCCCCATACTACACACAGCCTCCCCATACTACACACAGCCTCCCCATACTACACATAGCCTCCCCATACTACACACAGCCTCCCCATACTACACACAGCCTCCCCATACTACACACAGCCTCCCCATACTACACACAGCCTCCCCATACTACACACAGCCTCCCCATACTACACACAGCCTCCCCATACTACACACAGCCTCCCATTTTATGGACGGCGGACACAACACACGTCGGTCTCACCTGTCTAGATCCCCTTACCTCTTGTCGATGGTATAGGCTACTGTGAACATGCCATTCATTGATTATACTGGGCTATAGATGAGCCACTTATAGGATTAGGTCTATGGGATGTTATGGATCTTTCACCTGAGATTATATGAGGACAATGGATCCAGCCCATTGATATCTATTGATGTTCTTGTGTATTTATTGAATAATTGGCTTCACCTGTATGCCCTGGTGTTGCACCCTGACACACAATGTGCAGTGGTAGCTGTGCAGCCAGCCCCCTCATTGTGTGCCCTTATTTTTCTGGAAAGGAGTGACCTAAATTACGATCTTGATTTTAGTCTCCGTGCAAGAAGTGAGAGATTGAGGAAATACAGCACATTCTTTTAAACGGTTGTGATGGGTGTGGATTGTGGTTGGAACAGTGGTCCTTTAAAGGTCTCAACTGGCATGGCATTACATTCCATTGCCGTTAGATGGCGGGTTCAGCCCAAGACAAAAGTAACTATCCTCCAAACTGATTACTGGACACGCCATCTTTTTGAGTAAAAGGAGGTGCCGTTACACCGGTCGGGATACCACCGAGGGGCGCTCCAACCCTACTTTACGCACATGTGTGCCACCGCAGCCATCTATTGACCTACAGCGATACATTTCCTCCGGTGTAGGTTTCTGGCATGGCCGGTAGAGAGGGATGGATGACAGCCACTCCAGGGAGAATATAGAAACCTGAGAGGGAGGAAGAGAAGCAGGCGGAGAGTCGCAGCACACAAACCGTGGCTTTATAGAAGCGGCCATTGTGCTGGGAAGAAGCATTCAGAGACGCTAAAGCGGTTTCATTGAATAAAGACATCGACAAAAAGGGGATATACGAACCGGCGTCCAGATACTATTTCAGTGGAGCCTCTCTTCTGATTTCGGAAGGAGCCAGCCCACTACGACCCCGACTTGCCATTACGCAGACACGCTTCAGGGGCGCGCTCACGCACGCACATAAAAAAATATTCGCCGGGTAGGAAGGTAGCTGAAGAGGTTGAGTTCAGAGAACACGGCGAACGATGCTCCTGCTATTGTGGTTCGGCGGACACATTGGACAATAATGGGTCGATAAATTAAATATCCGTAGGCTGTAACGTTCACATAGACAGACGTTTATTTTATATAGGATAAAACCAAGGTTGGAGCTTTCTGCAGCATATATTTTTTTTCACATATTGCATGCAAACTAGGGATGACTAGACTTGTCAAGTAAGCCGCTTCACGTTTGCGTCTACCAACCAATTAATTGGCCTCGCGAATTGCTACATTTATAAGTAAACACCGGAGAGGAGCAGCACATCCACCGTGGCTTTCAAAGCTAAACGGATTTGACAGCTGCGTTGGCGAGGAGAGGACCCGGATCCACCGTCCTGGATTACTGCGGTAGTGGGCCATTCGGCTGATGGCCACCGGTAACAGAGGCACCATGGCCGGCTTCATCCCGGGTTTACTGCCGACCAACCATTCCCAGGAAAAGGAATTCGCCCAGGCGTACGAAGATGTTCTGGAGAGATACAAAGGTAAGAAACAAGAAGAAAGGAGTGGGCCCTGGCCTGAGTTGATCTACGGCGGGACTATGTCATAATTTGGATTGTTTCATTGTTTACATTTTTGATGAATAGGCTACACTCGCAGCGCAACTTTCTGTGTCTGAGTCAAACCAACTGCGTACGTTTCAAGTCTGATCTTGCTGTTATATTGTGGCATCCAGACGCCAAAGATAGCTGGCATGGGACTTCATAAACCTGCTAACGTCAAGGAATTTACCCACATGGCATGCACTATTGTGCATTGAGATTGTTCCCAAGACGCGAAAATAGTGCATAATAGTTAGTTACACTTTCTCCCCCTTTGTTGCACACATTTAAAACAAGGTTCTTGGTTTTAATAACTAAAATGCTACAGCCTGAAATTAACCCAGTTTTGGACCTGCTCCACCATGTTACCACCAGCATTGAGACTTGCTGTTTCATAATCCCTATGACAGGGCCGCTTTAAAAATGAATGCCTCTACTGAAATTGACCGTGATGGGGGGAGGGGGGGTTGATAGCAATTGACGTTGGTGACATGTGTGACGCTTGGGCCCAAATGAAAGGGTGGTCCTTTTTAAATTATTGCTTATTGTAATGAAATGCGACTCTGTTTGGGGTCAGAGTAGTGTGTGTGTGTGATATGGAGAGCACAAGTAATTAGTAGTTTTATGTCAAGAATACATGTAATATATTAGTGTCGTTCAGCCATTAGGTTTTGGCATTGCGTCAGTAAATGAGTATTTGGAAACATTGTTATAATCTTTGGGGCTGGGCAACAACCATTACCGCGCCGGCATGAACACAGACAGACAGACATGTTAATGCAGAGTGGATGCATTTCTGTGCGCAAGCTAAAAGACTGCAGCAATTAATTGCCCACAAGTATAACTCCATTTGCCGATAGCGATTACAGAATAGTTGCCAATGCCACACAGGACATGTTGTTTCGTGTTGATAAATGTAAGTGCCACGGCAATATGAATATTTTTGGACACCTAGTCAACACCTCACAGCCAATGCACTGAACTGTGGCTATAATGTTGAACTTGTTTTAGCCTACATTGTAACCAAACTTGGAATAGTTGAGTCGCACTGATAGTTAAACTTCCTAGTCATTACTAACAAATAAGGACACTGTTTACCCTAAAAATAGTCATTGGTGTGGGGCATGGGCCCTGAAGTAACCTGTAGTAGAATCCTCCTTGGGGACCAAGGCCCTCAGTCTACCCAGAACCATTAGATGCTTGACTTTCTATACCAAAGGTAGTGTACACAATAGAACACATGCACTGTATAGAGGTCATATAGCTTTGTGTTTACTGTCCGTACTGGGGGGGGGGGGGGGGGGGGGGGGGTCTGACTGCAGAAGTGGTTAATGCAATGAACTTGACCCTATGTTCCCTTTCCCACCCGTGTGTGATGGGCTTTTCAACTGCATGTCACTTGTGGCAGTTGCATGAAGAAAGGAGTGGGGAAATGTGACCTCAGTCGGGTGCTGACGGCACCGCTTGACTGTAATCGGAAGAGGCTTTATGGTGCCATTTTTTAAATCATTCAGTAGTGTGTGTTTCACTGTGTGTTCTTCGGGGAGTCGACGGGTTCTCAGTAACAATTGACAGGATATCCAGTAAGTGGCTGGCTGAGCACAAGGAAAAAGCACAGGGACGTGTGAATCATTAAATGGACCCCCACACGTGTGACTTAAGCGTGAGGGGACACTGGACAGGCATACACCACTGAGACCAGGTGGCCTAAGACTGACACCAGTTTCAGGGGCTAGCTAAAACCCAACAGACAGGAAACAGTATTATAAACTTGTTTCCACTTAAAAGTTTAGGGAAAATGAGCAGAGGAAAGCTAGGGAGAAAGGCTTGCAAGGAAACCAGAGGAAAAAAGTCTCTTTTAGTTGACAAGTTCGAGACCTAACTTAAGGCCTCTTGTTCTACCACTGCTAGTTCCCCCCTGTATTCCTTAGCCTAAATGGAACATTCCAGACTGTCTGTATGTGCAGTTCAACAAGACCGATCCACAACATCCCTGACCTGAGGGGTTTCCGTCCATCCAGACCTGTTGTTGCCGCCTATGAATTTGCCCGCTAGCCTGCCAACTCATGGCAGCTCGGTGCTGTGACTTAATGCTTAACATTTAGGTTCCACAGCTACTAGTAGCCTGGGAGTTACCAGGGACGTCACGATACGATATCACGATACTTAAGTGCCGATACGGTATGTATTGCGTTTCGATATTGCGATTTGATTTTCCAAACATATTACCCCATCCACATCACTACTAGCTAGGCTCTGTTGGTTGTTGTTACCCTTTAAGCAGACATGGAGTGAGGGATGGACGGTAAGGGCTCCCTCCCTGTAGCCTTTTCACCCCACAGTACTCATATTATTATACACACACACACACACACACAGAGTACATTTACACTTTTGGACACTCACACTTCACAGAATGCGACACTCGCGCACACCCAGACGTGCTTCACACAGATTTGAACTTGCACAGTCCCCGACCCCCGCGCTCACACACACTGTGCATATTCTGACGGAGTCAGCGAGCGGAAACTGACAGAAGAATATCAGGAAATGTTTTTTGTATTTCCCCTCTGGAGTTGTGCTGAAGCTGGTGTCCCCCAACTGAATTAAAGCCTTTATGGCATACAGGAAGTGACGGGTCGTTCGAGGCCTGTTCTTCCTGTCTCTCCGCTTCGCCACACGCAGACATGACCAGTACCCCCGTGTCTTTCCACTGCTTCATTCAACTCTATCTACGCGGTGCTATGAATATTATGGCGGCCTGTGAACTGGTGCCACGGTCAGTTCAGCTGGCCGGACTTGAATTAGGGGTGAATTGGGGAAACGGTCTGGGGAAAAGAGGCTGTAACTTAACATTCGATCTGTAACTGACTGGAGTGTCCCAAATTGTTCCATAACGGGTTTTGGTTATTGAAACTGTAACCTCCCCTGGTGTTGGGACTGACTGAATATGCGCTGGAAAGAGAACGAGAGGGGAGGGAGAGGTGGAACTGAGGCAGACGAATTAATGATTTGGATAGAGGGGTTGGATCGTTACAGCTGGACCCCCCCCCCCCCCCCCACGTGGCCCAGTTTCCCTCCCAGAATCCCTGGATCCTGTTTGCCTCGGCTCACATGGTAGAATGTGGCTTGCGTGGACACAGCCCCTCATTCCTCCCTCTGTCGTTCTACCTCTGTTTTTTTTTTTACATGCATTTTCCTGCACAGTCGTCCTCGCCTATCAGTTGTTTTGCCATCAGTCTCTCTCTCTCTCTCTCAGTGGAATGAACTCCCTGTTCTCAGCAGTCTCTCTCTAGGCTCTTCCTCCTCAGGGCTCATTGCATAACTGATCTCCAGCTGATTTTTTGGGGAAACTGTGTGTGTATTAAACAGTGCTGCTCCTCCCTTCTCTAACACAGCACAGGGCCCGCATTCATAACTCTAAGACTGTGTGTCTGTAAACTGGGCCTGATTGAAACCGAGATGGCTGACTGTGGCTTCCCCACAGCTCAGTCCAAATGTTGTCTGGATGTTAATGCAATGTTGGCCGGAGGCTGTGGGGTCTCCTGGAGTCATTATTGAGAAGTCTAGGGTCAGGTTTTTGTTTTCTTTATGTTGGCAATGCAATCTTTCAAGGTTGGCTGGAATGAACCCGCTGCTGTGTGTGGAATATTTTTAGGCAAGAGGGGGTCAACCATACACATCTAGGCACTTAATAGGCTCCTGCACATGTGTACTCCTATAGGGTGTGTGTGTGTCCACTCTCTGCAGGGCCCTTGGAGCGGTGCGTTGAGTAGAATGGATAATGAGGCTCCAGCAGGCCAGAGAAGCAGAGAGAGGGGCTCTAATGTGACCTCTGGACCGCTCCTGTCAATTCAATTCAATTCAATTTGCTTTATTGGCATGCCGTAACAATGTACA